>NW_013665886.1:693831-702859 GCF_000517525.1 Limulus polyphemus
TTGTACCTGGTGATGACAAAACCTTGTCGAAACGTTGTACATTTGCTGTTATGTTAAACTTATATTAAAGTTTTTCTTCATTACCTATTCAAGCCGTCTCCAACCATGATTAGTCTCAAAGTGGGTTCCTCGTCATCGAACCTCTGAAATGTTGAATTTATAATAAATTACATCGGAATTCTCACTAAATTGTATGTAGAAACTAAGAAAAAATGTAGACTTAAAAAACTTATAAAACATAAGAGAATACCTAACGAAAATCATTTCAAATCCTGTGATTATAACATCAAATATAGCAACAACCTTTAAAAACGTATAAACAGTTTATTTTTTGTGCATGATTATTGTTTAGGAAAATAAAAGAGTGTCAGTCTGAAGTTTTTTAGACAGCTATTAGTGAATGTTGCAAAAAATATCCTTAAGTCTGCTGTCCAACTTTTTACAGAAGCATCATACAAATGCCTGACAGTAGTAGTGAGTGTTACAGGAGTTAAATGTTACAGAAGTCACGTTGAAATTGTTTTACAGTTAGTAGTGAGTGTTACATAGGTGTAATGTTGAAGCCTGTGCCACAATTAGTTATGGGTGTTATATAGCTGTCATGCTGATTTCTGTGGCACAGTTAGTTGTAGGTGTTATATAGGTGTCATGTGGCACAGTTAGTCATGGGTGTTACACAGGTGTCATGCTGAATTATGTGACATATGTAAGCTTGGGTGTTACATGTGTCATTCTGAAGTCTGTGGCACACATATGCTTGGGTGTTATGTAGTTTCATACTGATGCATGTAACACAGTTAATCATGAGTGTTATATAGGTGTCAAGCTATAGACTATGGCATTGTTAGTCATGGGTGTTATATAGGTGTCATGCTATAGTCTGTTGCTGTTAGGTAGGTGCCAAGCTGCAGTGTGTGGCATTCTTAGTCTTCGGTGTCATGTTGTGCTGTGTTGTTAATATGTAAGCTTCTGATTCATAATTTTCTTCAATTGTAAATTAAACTTAGGCTTGTAAACTTAAACATTTTTTATACGTTTAATGCACCTAATGGTTTTTATTCAAGTCTGATAAAAAAAAATTCTGCATAAAATACAGTCTTTAATTTTTCAATAGAGTACAGCAGAATGTCCAACCTAGGTTATACTAGATAAAATGTCATTACATTGTATACAAAGGCCATGATTTTTCAAATTGATTCAGTATTTTCCATTATGGAACCTTCTTACATGTTTATATAATAAAGTCAAATCTTGTATGTCATTGAGGGTGAAAGTTTTACAGCTGTCAGCACTGTGTGAGGTGCTGTTCATGTAATAGGTTAGATTTGACAAGACTTGTTTAAAAGCATTTTTCTCTGATGTTTAGTAAACTATGTTTTTCGAATAATGTTGCAGTAGTGAAAATGACACAGAAGAAGTCTTGAGTTCATTTCGCCAGCATGTAGAAGAGGTCAGTTTTCCAATAATGTTGTGGTTTATAGAGGAGTGTCGTATGCTGGATTTTATTGATGAAACCTCAAACATCAAAACTGATGCAACTTCATTGGAATTATCAGTATTACCTAGTTGGTCTTTATTCAGTGGAATACTGCCAGGTAAAATAAATACAAACATATCATATCTTTGGAAAACTTAAAATGCAGAAGCTAGAAATAATTTTCCCCATCTTTTCTTTCCACTGTAACTTCAGTGTGTATATGATTCTAATGGATTTTAAACCCACAATAATTTTTTTCAATTTATACAGGTACCAAAATAGAAAATCGGGTAAAAGTCTTATCTTAAAGCATATACATATTTTACCAGTGATACACATTATTGTAACTGATACTGTACACTGTAATGTAAGTGAAACTGTACATCTTTATTATATTCTGGTGAAATATGTTTTGTGTACTGGTAAACACTGCTAGTAGACATTCTAATGTACTAATAGTACTTGTGTATTATGTGCCATATGGTGTGGTACAAGAAATGTTTTACACACAATTTAACTGAGTATTGCTTGATGGGACAAAAAACTTACTAAAATACTACTTGCATACTGCTAGGCACCAGGTGGTGTGGGACAGGAGATGTTGCAAAACAGTATGACGATTTAGGAAGGTACAATAATGTGGACATTTGTTGCAGAGCTCATGACCACTGTCCAATAAAGGTTAAAGGACTTCAGACAGGATATGGCATCTTCAACTGGTCGTTTTATACCAAGTAAGGACTTAGTAACCAAAACTAAAAAGATAGAAATGCTCATTTCTTTCATTGTACACAGGAATATAAAATATTAGGTAATATGGATTCATATAATTTGATTGTGTATTTGAATGTTAAAATCGTTGTGACCAATTTCCTACCTCTGACAGGTTTTTGTAAGATATAGTTTATAGTGCTTTTAATTCTTTGTAGGTCATATGGTCCAAGTAAAATATTTGATGACAGCAGTTGAAAGCTTATGTCCATCACATTTGTATATTTTTACCCCTTCAGTTATATTTAAATATATTTTTGATTACCAAAACTGCTTTCATTTAATGACTTGAAATTTTTAATCTGATTATTATGGAAAGGACATAAAGAAACTTGTATCTAAATATATTAATTGCAAACAAATTTGGTTTTATTTAATAATATATCTCATATATAAGTAACAAACTTTAAATGTAATTTGTAATTAACCCTTAAGTCCTCAAACCAATGAGATAATTTGTTACAACTGAAGCAACAAAACTCATGAAAGTTTGTAATTACACATAAGTATTTAAGAACTGCCATTAGGTTTGTGAACTGAATTAATTTGTATTTGCTTTCAGACATTTTGATTCACTGGGGTAGTTTTTTCACCATTACCATGATGCAATGATGATAAATTGTTACATAATGTCTTCTAACAAAGTACAGATTGGTTTCTTTTAAACCTTTTGTTATGAACTTGAAATGATTTTTACATAGACATAAAAATTTCTCATGTATATGTTTATTTTCTAATCAAGTATTATAAAATTTAAGTTTTCATTCTTAGATCTCACTGTGATTGTGACAGAGAATTCAAGAAGTGTCTCAAAATCAGCAGGAGTAGAGTAGCAGACCTAATGGGAAATTTTTATTTCAATGTTCTAAAAGTACAGTGTCTGCAAGAAGATACCAGAGTTTGCAGGTATGATTTAAAATAACGAACATAAATACAGTTAAGATATTGGATGTATTCTAAATATAATCTAGTAATGTTTCATATAGAGACAATCCTTGAACAGAATGTGCACAAGGTCAGTCCATTGTATTTATCATGTATTGGAGAAGTAATGTTGACTAACTGTGAATTTACAACTTGTATGTACATGAAATGTGGCAATATTTCAGTACAATATACAAGTCTGTCGTACACAAAACATCAGAAGTATTACAAAAGATTTGTAATCAGGATATGTCAATTTGTCTCAGATCTGTCAAGTCAGAGTGCAAGGTGATGTTCATATGAAGAGTAAAAATACTTTTTTTTCCATCTCACAGTTTATATATTACAGTATCCCTGTATATTGTACCTGGTATTTACTCTCTTCAACCATGATTGGATAAAATAAGTAGTTGATAATTCTGACACTAAATATATCATGCCGTGTTGAGTGGGACTTTTTAGAAGGTCGTGGTATATACATTCTGATACCAACCCGTGCACATATATTTAGTGTGTATCTCCTCTTATTTACAGAAAGCAGCTGAGAAGCAGATGTGCTGAAACGAAACAGAATATCAAGATGAAAGCTGTGGAATCAGAGTGGCAATACTAGCCTTCTTAACTATGTCTAATTCATTAATGGAATTAAAAGCATTCACTACAGCACAACATTCTACATTAATACAAAAATTTATATTTAGTACTGCCTGTCATCAATTTAGGGTTTTTCTTAATAATGCATTTGTACTTCCTAATATTTATACATGTAACTAATTATACAAATAAATGTTTTACTGAAACTGTCTCAGTGCATCTTTACTGTGTATCAAAGTTTGAAAGATGACTTTTTAACAATTATTATGGCCTTGATAAATGTACCTGGTTAAAATACTGGACAGTAATTAATTCAAAAATCCCCTGAAGAAATGCAAGTTTCTTTCTGTCTGTTGAAAACTTTACAAATAGAGTTAATTGTACTTTGGTAAAATAATTTGTATAAACTGATGAAGCTAAGCACCACAAGCAATATGTTCAATACCTGTTTATTTAGTTTAAGGTTGTGATCTCTATTGTTCTGAGTAGAATTATGGGTAGGAGAAGTCACAACTTTCTTTCACAAAGAAAAATTCATCATTAAGATTACTAAAAGGTGGAGAGATAAAAGAAGGTTACTTTAATATTCTCCACATAAGTGGAAAAGCTTGCACATCAGAGCATTTAAAAAAAAATAACAAGATCTGTAAACAAAACACTTTAACCCAACTTACACCAAAGCCATTAAGAAAATTAAAATAATAAAAATATCCAATATGCTCATTGAAGTTTTTTCTAAAGTACAGATAGAGGATGAATACATTTTACTGAGAAATCTTTCCCTTCTAGATTTCTGAGTGGTCTGAATTGGCATTTTTATTTACATAAAATATGTCTTTTATCATGTATTGGAAATTTCTAAGAATATGGTCAACTATGATGTTAAGAAAAACAACTTTTGTCCTTCACTGAAATGAACAGCTAAACCTCACTTGTTGCTAGGTGATAATGCAAAAAAATCTACATGTGTATGCATACAATTCTGTACTAATGTTAACTTTTACCAAAAATGGGACAAAATAACCAGTTATAACTTTAAAACAAGTGATAGGTTTGGCCATATAAATCTTTATAAAGTTAGTCCCCCCCCCCTCCTCCCAGTTGCTTCCTTCCCCCAAATCACAAATGCCTCTAAAACCTTTTGTTCAAAAACCCTTATCTTTGAAATAAGAGTTGTGCTTATAAAATCACACTAGGAAAAAAACGGATTGCTCCAATCCAAAAAAACTATTACAATGCAGCTGGATGTACCCTCCTAGTATTGTGAACAAAATAATACAGATCTGAAGCTGATGAAGGTTTACCAGTATCCTGCCATGCTTTAAAATCAATGGCTGTTTTCATGAGAAAGACAACTACAAAAAATAGGAATCCTAGAAATGATGTTTAATTACACAAGTATCAAGTCCATGATATAATTGTAGTGGTGTTCTATACCTCTGGTCTATTTAAATGTGGTCTTGGAAGCTGATGCTCATTTAAAGTGGAGGGTGTGTCCAGAGGCAAGGTCCAAGATTTACCACACTCAGAAACTTAATGTGGAGCCAACAATGTCTAATCATACATCAGATTCAACATGGTCAATGATGGAGTAGTTATTCCAAGGGTGACACAAGACTAAAAAATAGTAACTGGTAATAAAATCTAAAACAAAAGATATCACATAGAAATATAATGCATGCTTGGTGACAGCTTTAACAGAAAACACTGCAATGAATCTTTGTGAAAGAAAATAGAATCCTAGATATTCCATTTATCCACATGAATCTCCTAATGGTGTTTGGTGCCAACTGGTTTGATTAAATGTAGTCTTGGAAGCCTACATTTATGATAAAATGGAGGGTCTGTCAGGTATAAAATTAACCACAATCAATTATATAGTGGTTCCAGTGGCAGCACAGGGCCTGGTAGTGGGCAGTTACAGCTTTAACAGGAAATAGTGCTGCAAAAGCAGTGAGAGCAGCAGCAGAAAGTATCTAATGGAAATGTAGGTGATGGCTTTAACCCTCTAGATACAGGTACATAAACTTGGCATCAAAATGTCATTAAACAAATTTTGATGTTATGTAAGTTTTAATTTCAAAAGGAAATATTTAACTAAATTCTCAACCTTCACTTCTAGGTATCACGTGATATTTGTTTGCCCAGAATAGCACCACTTGAACATTCTTTCCACCCCTATTTCAGCTTCTGAGTTTTAACAGAAATTACAAAATTATGCTAAAACATTAATCTAATGTTATAGTTTCCAATCATCATAATTTACAGAAAGTCAAACCCACATGCAATGCTTTCCTACCACATACTGTCTTTCAAAAAAAAAGGCTGTAATTTTCTCAGATGTTTGCTATTACATTATTTATAACTAACAGAAAGAAAATATTTTGATTTACTGACTTGTGTATAATGCTAATTCATTCTCACAATTAGCTTTTGAATTATCTGGCATGTGCAGATTCAAAATTGCTCCAACCAATTAAGGGAGTTATTACAACCCACTCATGACCCAATTGGAAAGTCAGTTAAATCATAATAGTTATACGACATTGTATACTTTGTGTAGATTATTATTTAGTGTTATAAGATGAATATTTGAAATAAATAGAAAATCAGTAAAGTACCAAACAAAAACCCTAACAAAAATTAGGGTTAACTTTTATCAACTTTTTGATTGAAAAAAAGTACAAGATCCACATGTAAGTACTACATTTCTTGTTTTTTTATATATTGTTATTAAAACAACTAAAATGTAAAAGTTAGAAACTTATTAGTCTAGGTAAAAAAAAACATAAATGAAAGAAATTAAATGAATAAATAAAAAATTAATTTTTCAACAAAGTTTGTATGTGAGAAGCTTGTGTTGTGTAATTTAATGCTGTAAGTTGAGCTATGCATTTGCAGTGATTTCTAGCTTGTTAAGCAAGTTTAGTAGTTGGACACAGCTCAAAAGAGCCATAAAACAATAAAATTAAATGAAAACAGATGTAAACTCTTACAAACCTGATACTGTTTGGGATAAATAATTGTAATTTTCTGTTACAATCTGCACTCATTCTAGAAATAAAATAAGGTAATTTATATTTATTTCATATTCTTTTTTTGTAGTGGTTACAAGATAGGTCAAATGGACCAAGCTCATATAGTGTTTGGGAAAAGAAAACAGCAGATGAAATATAAAGTTTTACTAAAAAAACAATTTTCTTTTAAGAGATTCTGAAGGTTATGAAAATGAAATTAGAAAAGTGTAAGATGAAAGGAAAATTATATTTAATTTTAACAAGAAAATCACCTTGCACTCAGACTAGTCAGAGTCTGATTCTATAAACTCACAGACAAATTTTTAGTAAAAAAAACTTAAATTAATTTTTTTGTTTTTACAAAAAAAAAACAAAAATGTACTAAAGGCTCGTTATAGTATATATAGTTTCATGGTTCGGTGATGTTTGCAAGGTTGGTGAAAATGACCAAACCCATATAGAGAGGGTTAACAGAAGATGCTATTGTATGAGTTTGTAGTAGAAATTATCCGATAACAATGTAGTGAATGGTCTTAACAAAAAATAGTGCTGCTTTCACAGCAGTTGTTCTGCTTTAAACAGGCAAAGAACTTAAGTAGAAAGCAATCTCAGGAACTAATTTAACATTTTATTCAAAACCTAATCACAAGAACTACATATCCTGATTAACACAAAAACCTCTATAAATATCAAATAACCTGTATAAACATTACCTAAGCTATTTCTAAATAACAATACAAATAAAAAATAAATGTCATCACCTGAGTTCTACATAATTGCTGCATTTTTTCAATTAGGGTTGTGAACTTTAATATGAAAGAGAATAATACAGTGCTTAAAAACAAAAAAAAAACCTACCAAAGAAAAATTAATACAAAGTTTTACTAGAGAGAGAGAACAGATTCTTAGTGATTTGTTTGGGAAGTGTTCATAATGTCATGATTAAGGATATATGAAGGTAAATATTATTGTTCACAGCATTAAAATTCTGTATCACAAAAACTATGTTATTTCACTTCAAACCAAATTAATGATGAATATAAAACTATTTTGGAAATGTATAAATAATAAAATGCCTCAATTTCTTAATAATAATAACAATATTATGACATTTCACCCATAATTTTATTGGGTAAATCTTCGGATAGAAAAATAAATAAACCTGAAACTGACTAGTACGCAGAGAATCCTGAACACATAATCTCTGTTCAATTTATGAGCCAATCAATTCTTTCAATATTATATACACAAAATTGATATAATGCATTTTTACAGTAAGATATTAATTAATGATATTCATTTTTAGAAGAACTGAAAATATATCAGAATTGTGACGACTCAATCAAAAACATAAAATCTAATTTAATCTTAGGTTCTACAGAAAAAATGTGTAATTTACAAGTACTTTATAATAAAAACTACTATAAGTTAAGAAATATAATAGGCATCTAATATTGAAATACATTTTAGTGTTGTTTATTTCAACTTTATATGTCAGAAAATAAACTTCGGCTCAATGAACCAAGTTCTTGCAAGTCAGAAGTGACATACATAAGCAACAAGAGTAACAGACTTCTGAATTAAATAATTTTCCTATATGAAGAAGATGAAAAGGTAGAAGAAAACAATTATATATCAAACTTGTAATCATGAAAAAAATACATAGGTATAACTGGTTGTCAATATACAATGACAGGAAACAGTATTTAAAGCTGGTATTTTACATACAACTAGCATCAGAGCATGTAATAATAATTTTGGCATATATTCATTTTAATATTAACCACAGCTTTGGGTCACAACAGTCACAAGATATGCTATCAATCACTTAAAAATCATCCAATCTAAAAGAAAACTTTGTCATAATGATACTATCCATTCAAACACCATACAGAAATCACAGACACCAGAATATACAATCAAAGCAACCTTTCTTTAACACTCACTTATAGTTTCTGTTAATGGTATGAACCATTTAACTCATCTTCAGAAAATCACTGCTACTAGAAGATTCAATTAAACTTTCTTTAGCATGCTTATATAAATGAACCAATCACTAAACAAAACTCACAGTTAAAGCCAATGAGGATTCACATTACTTGGTGCCACCTACATACAGATGTTACTTGTATATTTTTTGTATGCGGAAACATCTGTTAGCCGAGTTCTTGCACAGATCTTAAAATATAACGTTGATAAACGAAAACATCGGCATGTAGATATGTAGATCTTGAAAGTCGAGTTG
>NW_013665886.1:703724-705581 GCF_000517525.1 Limulus polyphemus
TACAAATAATTCTTAATCATTTTGATGTTAATAATCTTACTACACATCTTATTTACTGATGGTTGCTTAGAAGTAAATAAAACAGGTCACTATTTTGATTTTTTATTAGAGATCAAATATGTTTTGTTTTTTATATTAAGAGGTCATCACAGCCAGCGTTGTCAAATAAATAAGTAAAAACTCAGTAAATGTTAAAGTATATGTTTACTCGTAACAGAAAAAATACCAGCCAACTAAAAGGTTAACTTTCAAAGCTCTAATAATTCAAAGTAAGACTAAATAGCAAACTCAATGCTAATGGTTGATTCAAATGTTAGTGACTGAATTATTAACTCAGCATTTACGGTTTCAACAAAAATTGCTGATCAAACCTTCATGATAAACTCACAGAATTTTCTGAGTGAAATTACAATGATAACCCATCATGATATAAACTTTATACTTCATGAAAGTTTATACTTTTTAGCCATATATTTTGTATAGACTAATAAATAAAATTAAGTATCTGCTAAAATCTCATCCTTTACCATTTTGACCCCGTTTTCTAAGTCGAGCTTGGGTCTTGGGGTTGGCAGTAAGCAGGTAGTCATGGATGACATCAAAATCTTGATACAATGGAAACACCTGGCAGATTACAAGAACATTTAGCTTGAAGTCAGTATTAAATATATTCAAACTGTGATCTAACTTTGTACCTACTTTGTTACATATTATAAAACCTTGACGATTGAATTACATCGAATCCCCCTCGAAAGAATACCAAATCACTTTCAAAACACAAGTTACCCAACATGAACTCAACCCCACATTGCTGCATGCGGAATAAATCAAACATATTCTTACTGAATCACTTGGCAGATGTCCCACTAAGAACTTTCTCTTACGACTGTCTTGAGCTAACCTGTCACCAGTGTTAATGCCCATCCTTCGACAGACACACTGCAATAAAAAAAATTCAAAAATTTTTAATCTACAAAAAATTATTATTTTTTATTTATTCCACAAAATTTAAAATTTCTTATGAAGGGGTATATTACACCCTTCAATAAAATCATTCACACACTAATATTCATACCAAAAACATCGTAACTTCAGCGACACCATCAAAGCTGTTTTTCTATCATACAATATAATGTATATAAAAAAAGTACTATAAAACATTTATAAGAACATGAATTTTAATACATTCTCAGACAAAACAGGACAAACAGAATTTATATTCTCTGATAGGTTTAATAAATACAGTGCTTTAAGTGTAATCGTAAGGGCATAATACAAAGTACTAAAATAAGTACTGAAGTAAATATTGACATTATGAAGTGAAATTTTATTTGGTCTATCTGTGCTCTGTCCACCATAGGCATTGAAACCCAATTTTTAGTGTCTAAAGCCTGAGACTTATTGCTAAGTCACAGTGAACTTTGATATGCATACTAACATTACATAGTAAAGCATGTATTGAGGCTAGAATCTCATGTTATGAAGTGTAATTAAATAGCATAATGCAGTGAGCTTAATAAGTGAAGTTTAATAGTGCAGTGAGGTTATGATGTGAAATTTAATACATTGTTATTTTAAGTTTAGTAGTGTTATACAGTGAGGTTAGGAAGTGAAGTTTACTAGTGTTATATAGTAAAGTTAGTTAATGAAGTTTAGTAGAGTATTATAAAGAAGTTAGGAAGTGAAGTATAGTGTAGTGTTATACAGTGAGATTAGGAAGTGAATTTTAGTACAGTATTATATCGTAAGGTTAGGAAGTGAAGTTTAGTACAGTAGTATATAGTAAGGTTAGGAAGTGCAGTTTAGTACAGTAGTATATAGTAAGGTTAGGAAGTACAGTTTAGTACAGTAGTATAT
>NW_013665886.1:706581-717600 GCF_000517525.1 Limulus polyphemus
AAACCTTATTTTCAATAAGCAATCCTGAAAAATATTTGGGGGTGCTTAACTTTTTTCCAGGTGTATAGTAAGGTTAGGAAGTGAAGTTTAGTACAGTAGTATATAGTGAGGTTAGGAAGTGAAGTTTAGTACAGTAGTATATAGTGAGGTTAGGAAGCAAAGTTTAGTACATTAGTATATAGTGAGGTTAGGAAGTGAAGTTTAGTACAGTAGTATATAGTCAGGTTAGGAAGTGAAGTTTAGTACAGTAGTATATAGTGAGGTTAGGAAGCGAAGTTTAGTACAGTAGTATATAGTAAGGTTAGGAAGTGAAGTTTAGTACAGTAGTACATACAGAGATTAGGAAGTGAAGTTCAACCCTATATATACAGGCTGATAATTTTGACCAACCTTGTAACCACCATGAAGCTATAACTGTAACTCTGAATCTACTAAGTGTATCTTAAAGAAATTTGACTTTTAGTAAACATTACAAGTCTGTTATAAACATAAAATCAGATTTTTAATAAAATATTTTAACTGAAGATTTTTCTGCGAGTTTGCAAAACTTTTACTAAGTCAGTCTGAAAAAAGATTTTCATGCTAAGAATAGATTTGTTTTTTAATTTTAAAGTTTCATATTTCATTTGCATAACCTCCACAATCTCCAAAATGAATATCCGGTGTTGTATTTTTCCTGATGAAACTTCATATCTTATTCTCTCTACCCCAAGACTGACTGTAACAATGTACATAAAGTAAATTGTGAAAAATATAAAATCAAATCAAAACTATCTTCTTCTTTATATAATGACTGCAGATTGTAGCAGACAATTATAATAATTTATCCTAACAGCCTCAGCTGTCTAACCTCTTTACATCTGCTTCCCTTTCAATTTTATTACTTTACATTTCTCTTAGACCCAATCTAAATACATGACAGGCAATTAACCACAGTGGGTGAACTTACCATAAACAATCAACCAGGTTACAATCACTTGATGCAGTTAGCTCAAGCTGGTCTCATGAAAACTTTTTTAGTCATATACTTTTTGTTATCTAACTAAGTTTCTAATCTTTACATTTTATCTAATTTTGAAGACGATTTCAGGAATTTGTATTCAAATTGTATTCATACTATGTTGGCCCTCCATAAAATCTTTAGTGTTCTTTTCAAATATGCATTTTAGAACAAAATAAATATATCAGACAATAGAAACTACTATAATTTAACTGGCCTTCTAACTAAGCTGTAAAAAGGTTAAAAAATTCCATTAGCTGCTTAGAGTAGAAGAGCATAATCACAAACAATGAAACTGAGGCTATATAACTACTTATTGGCAGCAAAATCAAATAATTATGCAAGAAATCTGGTCTAAAAAATGCTGCTCTTTTTGTTGGTTATAAATAATCTAAGAACAATGTCAGAAAGAATTATTGACACTCCTTGAAAGACAGAATGACATGGGAAGGGTATGTTATGAGGGCTTGACATTTTTTTACATCTCAGTAAAACAAGAAGATTTGAGGTCCTAAATTTACGTTCTAGCTTATCAATATCAATAATATGAATTTCTAATTAGTTGAACACTCAGAATATAATATTAGGATAGAAGGAAAATGTTAAAATGAACAATTCAGAACACAGATGTATAAGGTGACACAAGGAAGTGAAGACTGAGAATCTATTTAAATATTTCCTTCTGAAATTAAGACTTAGTTAATATAAAAATCTGAGTTATACATTTTGATGCCAAGGTTATAGATATACATTAATAATAAAGTTAATTAGTAGCATGAGCACTTTTACCCTCTTGAATGTATAGGGTTAATACAGTGTAACGATTCACAACTTACATCAATTATCCTGCTGAGCTTTGTCGAGAAATCCGTCGAGTTGTCAATCACATCAAAATATGGATGCCCAACCCAAGCCTTAAATACCAAATACATTAATATTAAATCTTAAAATATTTATATGTAGAGAATGTTTTACTGAAACAAGTTTTATGCTAGATGCAGAAATATTTAACTATCTATGGATAACTTAAGCAATGATACATTTAATAAGTTTTACTAGCTAACTGTCTGATGGTTTTCACTCTTCCAAGTGTTAAAAGAAAAAAATTAGTGTAACAAAATATATTTCTATTCAACTTAAAATCCTTTTAACACCTGTTCATATATATCAAACTGCATTTTTCACATTTGTTATTATTACATATTTTCTATAATTGCTGGAAAGGTTTATCACATGAAATAATAATCAAACTAGACTTCAGGACTAAAATTTGACATTTGAAACATGATCATACATTTTGCAGTGCTTGTTTGTAATAATTTCATGTATAACAATAAAGATATCTAAATACACATTTAGTTGAAGCAAACTTGAATTTTACGATGCTCATCATGGCTTTAAACACCGGTACTGGAATAATATTAAAAATGAAACCTTTCATTAAGAGGATTTGAATATGAAACAGTTTTTCTTATTTTACTCATATTTTTCTGGCCTATCAGTTCTGGGTTAGTTTTGTATTTAAGTCTGCAATACTATTGTTTTATTTATAATACTAGTTCATGTAAAAACATGTTAATCAGCACCTGAGCAGCACGTCGGTCCATCTCTCTGGCCAGTTCTAAACCCTCTGTTCTTGTTATATTGTCTAGAACATTGTAGAATGCTTCTGCTCCATTAGCAGCTGACATCTGTAATGAGTTCAGCAAGCCAAAATGTCAATAACATCTGAAATGTTAGCTGTTAAAAAGTAAAGTAACTGATGAAAGTGGTACTTGAACTTAACATGTAAAATAACTGAAGAAAGTGGTACTTGAACTTAACATGTAAAATAACTGATGAAAGTGGTATACAAACTCAACAAATAAAGTAAATGATGAAAGTGGTACTTTAATCTAACTAGTAACTTTTAAATAAGGTGATCTGAATCAAACAAGCAAATGATAAATAAATAAAAAAAAAGCTGCCTAAGCCTAACAAAGTAATTGATGAAAACAAATTACATGAAAGCAGTAAGTGAAATAATGAAGTGCTAATGGTCACCTAAGCTTACCACATGAAGTACATGATGATAACGATTATCACGGATGTCCACAGGGTTCCAACCAAATTTTTTCAATATTTTGTCCCATTCATCAGGTACTATGACTGAAAAAGAAAAACACTTGAAGTTCACATCTATTGTTTTTATACAAACACTTAAGATTTTAGACTAACAATGAAACTTAATACAGAGGGAGGATCAATGATTTTTGTCAATAAGGGGGGGGAGTCTTCAACAAGGTTATGAAACCTTTCTAAAAATTCACGTTGCAGGTTCAACTTGCATTGCACAAAAACAGCATTTGACAGCAGGGTTATTTGAGACAATCAGAAACACTGAATTCTTAACCAAACCTGTTTGTTTGGCAATTCCATTGTAATATATTACAATATATTACCCAAATTTTTAAATTCACATTTAATGAAATCCTTATTAACTTTGTGCAACTGGTATACACAACACAGCACTTCCTCTATATTAAATCAATATTAACTTTAACTCACACATAATACATTACGTGATAATATTAACACACTAAGTTGTTAATACTAAAACATAATATTGTCTCCATATTAACATCTCTTAGCCTTCAATTTAACACCTTATGATATGCATATTAACACCTCTAACCTTCCAATAAACACATTTTGATACTAATAAATATTCAGTTATTTAATAATTTTAACAAATAATCCCACTGCAAATTCTAAAGCACTTTTAATACTTTCTATATATACGAAAAAATGAAACATCTTAAAGAATCAGTAACAAAAGTTTTATCAAATTCTAGTATGTCTGATGCTTGATATTATATGATAGTTTGTTTTATTTATTTATTTATGAAGTATTATTCAAGACAAGGACTAGTTGTGATGAATGTAATTTCTAAAGTTCTGTTATTTACCTATTTGGATAAAATAAAAAACTTCTGTTTATATTTAAAACTGAAATCTCTAATTGAATAGCTAATTCACAAACTGATGTTATAATATTTATTTCAGAAATACCCAGTAACTCTGTGTAAAGCTAAAACCTTATTTGATAATAAGCTATTTAGCTGTTGCAATACTTATTTCAATAATATTAGGCTGTTCTGCTAAAATAGAAACCTTTTATTTAACAATCCCCTCACAAACTGATGTTACTGCATTTACTTCAGAAATAGCATATAGCCCTGTTTACTTCTAAAACTTGTAGCATTAGTTTCATAAGCTGATGTTTGCATTTAAACATCACAGTTCTTATTTAATAATCCACTTAAAAATGGATCAATCCATTGTTCTTCTATCACAAATAACCAAACAGTTTTGCTTACAGCTAAAACTAAAAGTTCTTGTTTAAATCAACTCACAAGCTGATGCATCCATTGTTCCTCTATCACAAATAACCAGACAGTTTTGCTTACAGCTCTCAGCAAGGCTAAAATAACACTCTTCTAGAGCCATCATCACCCTGAGAAGATCATGTTGGAAACGTATGGCTGCAAGCCAAAAAGAAAACACACAATACATATCCTTAATTCTGAAAGTTTCATGCAAACTAAAAAGTCAAAATCTTTTTTGTACACATTTGCACAATACATTTTTGCACAACACTGAGAATCGGAGTTTCCGATATGTTTACAAGCTAATGTAAATTTCTAGACCTTCTCATATTATGTTACTTTTCAACTACTGAATTGAAAGAAAAAGTGAGTAAAATAAACATGTTTACATTGCAGATGTTTCACAAAAAAACTTAAAATAAGATGGTGTTTCAATTATTACTTTGAGACAGAAAACAATAACTTAAAAATTTCCATGTTCCAACAATTATCAGTCCATCTAATAAAATTTTTATATACTATGCAATTTTTTTTTACCTTCTTCTGCTGTTAGGTCTGGAAATCGGACTCCACCACTGTAACAATTAAAAACTACTGTTCAATATTTTAAACTTTTTTCTAGATCATTTTATCACACAAAAAATTATACAAAATTTCAGGTTTGACAAAAATAAATTCAACCCTTTTCACAATTAACACTAATTAGCCACATCTATTGTACAAATATAAGACATTATTTTCTCTAAAATACAAAGACACAGAATATAGACAAATGAAAATAAAACTGAATTGCACAACTAAATGTAAAACAGCAAGTCAACAAGTATAGTAAAAGATACCCATGGACACATTTTCTATAAATTTTATGTTATATTAATTTCACTTTAAACCATAGCGTCTATGCTATTCCAATGATAATTTTATAAAATTTCTCTTAAAACAATATCTTCTCTAACTTATTTCTATATACTGTTTTACAAAAATTACTTCTTTAAAGCAACCCTTTACTTACAACTCTGATCTTCCAATGATACTCTCAGATACTCACTCCTCTAAACCTAAATATTTTCTACATTACAATACTAAACATAACTTCTACAAACAAGTATTTTCTTTAGTCTTGCAATGGTAACATTCAGAAGCCACTTTACTCAAACAGTGTATTATTACACATCTATTATTGCATCTTTACAAAAGCTACACTTTAAATATTAGACTCACAATAATTGAATGTTAAAACCGAGTAGTTCGTTAATATAAGCTTGTGATATTCCCTGAAATTTTAACAAATTTATGACAAAAAATAAACGTTTTTCAACATGTACAATGATGTTTAAGTAATCAAAAACCAAATTAGTGTTCAGGTTTGTTATATTTAAATTCAGAAATATACAGAATCAAATATATGATGTTTGTGCTTATCCTTCATGGATGTATATGTAAATAATTTTCCTGTAGCAAGATATATTGATAATATGATTTATTACATGGAGGTATATGGCATTAAACTAAAAAATTGTTTAGCCATCACTAATTAATAATAAAACCATTCAATTACAAGAATATATTACAGAAGATTGTCAGTAAATATTACAACAGATTAAACATGAAGAAAACAATTAATATGCAGAATTGTTAACATCCTAAATTAGTAACAGCTAATTTTTTCCCAGCTTGTACTTAATTTGATAAATTTGTAATATGCTTTATCATTTCTTATAATATAGATGCTGTGAACTATGCAATAGTTTGTTTAGTTTACACTTTTCTGATATTATGATGCTGTATGTATGTACATCACCCTTTTTTAATTGTTACAGCCTTTTTACATTCTTTATTCTGTAAAATATTTACTTAGCCCGAAAGTTATCCTAAGAATAGGATTAAAAGCTTGATATTGCTATTAAAACAGTTTTAATGTGGTGTAAACTCATATCCTAAGAATAGGATTTCATGACTATAATTTTCCTCATACATATATTCTAACAGATAAAAGTTTTTCAGAATCTCTTCAAACTTATGTTACTTAAGGTCTTCTCTTTGACTAACAGGATCAATAAGACCTTATACAAACATATATGGGGGGAGGGCATTTTGCAAAATATATTAAATTTTATTTTATTCCACTGTTGTAAATTTCTTATGTCAAAGATTTTTGCTTGAAGGTACCTAAAGAATTTACTACATCTCACAATTTTTCCAAACAGCTTATAGTACATGGATGATTAGATTCTGAGTATCAGAATTTTTTTACTCATTCAGTCAAACTGATCCATGATGAACACTCCAAAAGCTTTTGTGAACAATAAACAGAAGATGGTTTCTAGTTCAGAAGTTGAGTTAAAACAAACATGATATGGATTTAACTCTAAACATTTTAAGCCATATACATTTACTTGTTTTGAAGTAAAAATTATCAAGAGGGTAATAAAAAAATCATTATGGAGAAACTCTGGCTTCAAAAGTTAAATTAAAGAAAATATGTCTCATAAAAAATATCTTTCAGTGGAAAAATGTACAGTCACACACTATTTAAAATTAAAGCTACATTTGTGGTGATAAAACCTTTACAAACCTAAACAGCAAGGTAGCAGCTTCTGGAACACGGTAAACCTGAAAATAAGCTAAGATTAGGACTTTCAAGACATAACACTCAGGAATACAAAGCAGAAGAAAAGGATTACAGAAAGCCACAAGAAAATTAAAATACAAAGTTATATAAATATGCAGCTTATGAGAAAAAGGAAAGGGAAATGTAAGAAAAGCTCTTAATTCTCATTGTTATTGATAAACTGTGACTATATGCTATAAAACAGCTGGTATAAGCTGTATCTGTGAATCAGTCCAGAACTTAACTCCCATGATAGCTTACGGAAAAATGATTAAGGCTGATATAAAACTAATAACAGCACCAGTCCTACAGTAGCTGATGTGATAATAACCATACAATTCCACCATGATGCCAGAATGAAAATCTTCAATTTTCCATTCCACGTCTACAATTTTCCTGCAGAAACCAAGTCTACCAAGTTACACACTAAGATCACAATTCACAGTCTTACTTTTAAAGCCTTTATTTTGGAAAACTCACTGATGATTACTGTAAATGATGTTATTGTTGCTTCCATAGAGTTACTGACAAACAATTGTTGGATACTAAATGCCCAGTTAATAATAAAACAATTCTGAATACTACATGTAGACATCAGTGTTATTTATATACAGGAATTTCATATGGTAATTTTTGTCTGTCCACACAATTACTTCCCATTGCAAATCTTCTATTTTTTGTCATAAAAAGAAAATATAAAAGTATTCTTTATTAAAATCTTGTTTTTAGAAGAACAATACGCAAATTATTCTTGTGTGTGTTTATCTTGATGATGTTGATATTCATAACGAAATCATAGTGACCTGATAAATTATTATAGATACTGTTGTTTTGTAAAGCTGTATGACCTACTTTTGATTTGGTTTTGAAAATTATGTTGGACAGAATGAAATAAGTCATCAAAATCAAAAATGAAGAAGACCCAGTACAACAAAATGGTTGAATTTTTCAGCTAACATTAAGAATTTTATACATAATTAATTGTGACTGGCAGCTGAACTAATAACAAGATGTGGTTTTTCAGAAGAAAAATTCTTAGCCATATTTATTGTGCTAAGAATCTAGTAAATGTTTATTTGGTATCACCGATTGGGGTTATACATTTACTAAAAATGTTATTTTAAAAGTATGCCCAGGTTAGAGCTATGCATCATAGGTATAGTGTTTAAATTTTAAATTCTACTACTTAGGCTTAAAATTTACAGTAACTTGCATACTTTTCCATGCAATAAAAGTTTGATGCTTTGCAGATGCTGAACACTGTATAGGGTCAGAGAAGGCTTTTCTCACCACAACCCTCTCCCTCTACTTTCTTTCATTGCTGGTTCCTTTAAAACTTAATGACACCTCTGTGTACAGCTAATGATAAAGTAGTTTTGTATAAAAATAAGGAAGGCCATAGTAAAGTGAGTATATAAACTTATAAAAACAAGAAAAAGACAAATTACAATTTTTTGAATGGTTTAGTTGTCATGATCAGGAAAGACATGTGAGTGAGAGTTAAGAAATTTGATTTGAAAATGTAAGTTTAAAATTGAACTAATCATAAAGCAACTGAAATAGCACTGTTGAATCAATATAGTGGGAAACCTAGATATTTGTTTATAGAGGTTTTTTTAAAATTCCTTATGAAAAAGACTTACTTGATTTTTCAGTTGCAGTTATTGTTTACCTTAAAAATTACATGAAATGAATGAAAGGAGATGTTGTGACTAGTCTTATGTTGAAAGGTGCAAGAAGATGATGATTTTGCTGGTTTATAGACATATCACATTTTCTTCCAGTCTCATCTGTGTAACTTATGGTACAACCTTGGCAGTTGAGTTTATAGACAACATTACTTACATGGTTGTTTTCAAATTTATTTGATAGAATACTGCCTAGTTTGTTGTCAGGTATAAAATTAAATTTAACCTTTACATTAATATTGTGTATTTTTACACAGACAAAAACCATAACCATTTTAAAGCATGAGAAAAACTGGGAATGTAGGGTAAGAAACAGGTATTGGTATCTTTACTTCAGTTGAAATTATCTGGGACATCACACTTAATACATTTATGAGAGTTGATAGTTGTATTTTTTGATGATAGTTTTAGGAAATCTGTTAATAAAGTACAGTATTTTTGGATGTTAAATTTCTGAATTCAGATGTTTTGGGAATTGCAAATGGTTAAAGGAATAGAAATGAAAGTTTTTAAGATTTCTGTTTTTTGATAGGAATTCCAAGGTATGTAGAGGTTAGCATGTATAGCTTTGTGATAAATACTTTGTGGAGAAACCTTTATCTGATCTATGTATAAAGATATTGAGAAATGATAAAGTGCTATGGTTTTCTTGTTCTATTCATGGAGAAACCTTGATCTGTTCTACATATAAGAACATTGAGAAATGATAAAGTTCAATGTTTTATTTTGTTCTATGGTGAATTTTGTAGACTAATGTTGGTTACATTTTTGTACAAAAAATTGGGCTTAAAGCCTGTAAATATGTAATCAACATGTTGTAGCTAATATACATGAGGGAAGAGTGCAGTATTTAGAGTATGCTATTCAATGAAAATCATAAATTACAAAACACAGGGGGCAAATGGGTTGCCATGGCTATCCCATCAATCTGAACATAATTTGCATTGTTGAACTGAATGTTTGTCATTCTTGTAGCTAATTTCAATAATTCAGTAAGTATAAGACCAATGAGGAAAGAGGATCATTTTAGGAAAGAGCAATATTAAAAGCATCTTGGACAGGGTTTTTCATACTACTTGAAAAATATCTTTTGTGTCCTGCTACTGACAGGCACTTAGCATACTGGTTAATGTTTACAAATCTAAAGTCCTAGTTTTTTTTTCTCATGCATTTTAATGGTTGAAGCCATTTCATGTAAACCTCTAGGCTATTCAATAACATTTGGGTATTTTAATAAAACAAAACACAAAATGCATGAATAAACATATTTCTGATACAAAATCTTGAAATTCATATCAAGTACATGCATTTACTTCCAGTTGTAACAAGTTTTCTTTGGATTAAATTCACAATCTACAAAGCATTATTTAAAACAAAGCAGCACTGCAAAAAGTAATGGATAAGAGTCATTCATCAGATTTATTCATTAAATTCATTAATTTTACAGAAATAAATTTCACTACTGCATAAAAAGTTTGATCAGCATGCAACATGGACACAAATCAATTAAGAAAATATTTATATCAATGTTACTGAACTTTGTGTTCTCTGATCAGTAACAATGCCCCAGGCACTTATGCTTTCCTTTTACAAGATTATCAAGTTTAACAAACTGCCTGGACCAGCAGGTTTTTTTCAGGCCTTTTTTTTCAAGATATAACATATATTAGGTCATCAAGAAATTAATGTCGCGTTTTGGAACACTCTCATTAACCACCCCCAAGAAAACATACAATCACATATAATAGTTAAACAAACTGCCTAAACATCGCGTTAGTGTAGCCTATATAATGTGCAAAGTTTAGTATATTCTAATCCCTTATAGTGATAGCACACGATGAGACACACATTTGTCATGTAATGCTGTTTGAATACAAGAAGGGAAAGAATGCTTCTGTACCCACAAAGAATATCAAAGAAGTTTATGGAAATGTTTTGAATGAAACAATACATAAACATCTAAGGAATATGGAAAAACTCCATAAAGAAGGTGCTTGGGTGCCTCAAAAACTCTCCGATGATGTAAATGTTGCTTCGTCTCTTCTGACACGTAAACCATTTTTGGTTGGAATTGTCACCGGTGATGAAAAATGGATCCAAAAACAATGATCAGTCCTAGACAAAAACCACTTTTGACCCAAAACCTGGACTCCATCCGCAGAAAGTGATGCTTTGCATTAGGTGAGACATCAGAAGTGAAATTCATTTCGAACTCCTCAATCCACAACAAACTGTCAATGCAGAGATCTATAGTCAGCAACTGGAACGTTTAAATCAAACCCTTCATCAGAAACGCCCTTCACTCGTCCATCGGAAAGGTGTTCATCTCCACGACATTGCACACTCACATGT
>NW_013665886.1:718570-725179 GCF_000517525.1 Limulus polyphemus
AAAGAAGGTGCTTGGGTGCCTCACAAACTCTCCGATGATCATCGTTTCCAAAATGTAAATGTTGCTTCGTCTCTTCTGACACGTAAACCATTTTTGGACGGAATTGTCACTGGTGATAAAAAATGGATTCTCTATGCAACTATTAAACACCAAAAACAATGGATCAGTCCTAGACAAAAACCACTTTTGACCCCAAAACTTGGACTCCATCTGCAGAAAGAGATGCTTTGCATTTGGTGGGACATCAGAAGTGAAATTCATTTCAAACTCCTCAATCCACAGCAAACTGTCAATGCAGAGATCTATAGTCAGCAACTGGAACGTTTAAATCAAGCCCTTCATCAGAAACGCCCTTCACTCTTCCATCGGAAAGGTGTTCGTCTCCACAACAATGCACACTCACATGTGGCATGTTTGATGCAACACAAGATTATGGAGTTGGGTTGGGAAGTTCTCCTCCACCCACCATATTCACCAGATATGGAACCATAAGATTACCATCTTTTTCATTCGCTGCAACACCATCTTAGTGGGAAAACATGCAAATGTGGAAGGTGTTAAAGAGGACATTGTCATGTTTTTTGCTTCAAAGCCAAGTGATTCCTTTGATCAGAGCATTAACAACCTGATTGTAAGATGGAAAAGCATCATTGATAAGAATGGAGACTATTTCATTAAATGAATGTTTAGTTTTGATATATAAATTGTTCGGGTTTTTCAATCTAAACAAAAGCGACATTAATTTCTTGACGACCTAATAAAATCAAGAAGTTCTATTAAGTTAGAAAGTTTCTTAGTTTAGAAAAATAGTTAATGCAAATGATGTTAAATTATGCCTAGTTTATTAATGGGGTATGGAATATGCTATATAAGTGCACACACATATAAATACATACTTATAAATATAACAAATTTCATCATTTTATTCAAAACTTCTAAAGGTTAGTTTGATCATCACAAATTCATCCAAGTCATCAAATATAGAATTAGAAGCCTGAATGCCTTCTATGCAATGTTTTTTTTTATATAAGTTATTACTCAAACAGGGTTAAGTACTGTCATCACTGTTTTAATCTAATTACAAATACAATAACACATTTGAAAATGATTATCTCGGGTTTTTGGTTACAGGTTAAGTTTTATTTATTTAAAACAAACAATCAACCATTAATGCTGCCAAAAATTACCTTTATAATATTATTTGGAGTAATCTGATAATGCCATGAAATATCAACTATTCAACAAGTATATAAACATATTTCTTTCTTTTAAAAACAACTTAAACATTACATTAGCAAATTAACTCACAATTTTGGCAACTACACTCAAAATCTACAAAAGCTGACAGAAAGTTAAGAATTTTCACAATTTCATTAGCCAAAACTGAGGTGTTAGTTTTCATTTTCTGAAATGCTTTTTGACATCCAGCAACCTTTCTACAGATTCACTTATTTATAATTTTTTGAAGTTGTTGCCTAACCACTTACATGTTAAGCACTGATATACAACTGCTATTTCAACATACATATTATTATTATTGTTTCATAGAATTGTACAAGTAACATATTTTTAATACTCTTAACACAATGTCTACATACCACATATTTTGTTTTATACATTATACAATTAATCAAAACTCAGTTGTAAGCAAAAATATTACAATTTTAACTCTGAAACTCACTTTCCAGCCTAAATTTTCAAAAAATGTTGACAGTCGAGTTTGTCCTGTTGTCTTGCCTGCACAAGGTCCTAAAAATGCAAATATCTAACACTGAAAACTGTTTATGAACTATAAAAATGTTACAAAAGTTTGTTGAATTTTAAACATTTTGGAAAACTACGACACAAAATATACTAATATTTTAAAAATATACAAGATTCACTATTTCTCAAGGAATCATCTCAAAATTTCTCTAACCTCAATATTTCTTATATATTTTTTACTGCATATTTTACAGTTCAACATTTTTTTATAATTCTAATCATAACATGTCAAAGATGTTGATTTTGTTACCTTTTTATTTGCATTTATTATAAAAGAAACTGATATCTAACTATACTCATCCTCTTCCATGGGAGCTTTTGACAGAAGGAAACAACAGTGTTGCCATCCTAGTTTTATGACACCTCTAAAAAGTGTAAATTGTGTATTCAAGAAAAAAATACAGTACGAACAGGCAGTAGTCACTTGAAACCAATGAAGATTGTATCAGTGGGCAAACTAATGAAGTGGTTACTCATCACATACTCTAAAATGATGTTTAAAATATTCACACTTGCAAAAAGAGATATAGTAAGAACCCTATAGAGGAAGAACATTTTTCTAGGTTTGTCACAAGTGTGTTGAGTGAAAGAAACAATAAATGATTGAATAAAACAGTGAAAGCTGAAGGACATTATATTTACCAATAAAGTCATTTTGTAAAGATATTTGTGAGAATTGTCAGTGCTTTTTGCAACTGCTACAAGCATGCTCGCTTATAAAACAAGTTAAATCCACTGTTGATACAATACATTCACAAACTTATGAAACAACCCAAACCAACAAACAGTTTATAAGAGTCCAAAAGTTTAGCACATTAAAAGTTGATGAAAAAAAAACAAAGGCTGAAGCAGGTAGTGAAAAACCACAGTAAACAGAAAAACAGTCAGAAGTCTGATATTAGAGAAACTACTTTTGACACATTGTGTTATTTTATTATTATTACTGAAGCAGATGATCTGGCTTTGGCCTTTCCTTAGTTATCCGAAGTGTTAGCAGTCAGCAAACTAGGAAATGAACCATTTGAAGCAAGTGTTATTATCTGATTTGAGAAACAGTAATGGAAGGAATGTTTTTTTCTGTGCAACTACTCAGTTCCACCATGTTTCAAGTAAGGTGTACTCTTTCTGAATACAGTGAGACAGTCAGTGATCCCCCCACTTTGGAATTGCTTGTGTTTCTACAACAGTGAGGTGCTGTGCCCACACAACATCAGTAATGTGGTTCCTGGGACAAAAACTCAATGTGATCACCTCTAACCCTTCTTTTATGAAAAAAACAACAACAAACCTTAACATATCACAATGAGGTAACCCTTCCATGCCCTTTCCAACAACTCAGCATCCTTTCAAATACATCCTAAAATTCTATTAGGTCTATTACTAGCCATAGAGTACTATTTTGAGTGACTTGTGTATCATATTCGAAGATCCTTTACATCACTCATGCTGTTGGGTAGTTTCTCGTCTATACTTAATGTGTGATCCAAATTATGATAACCAAAATGCATTAATCTCCCCTTATTAACTATTTGTCCAACTTATCAATATATCCAAGTAATTCTGTAGTACCTAAACAACTAAAATTACCTGCAGGTTTAATGTCATTAGCAAATTTTATAATTTACTAATTATGCCTTTATTAGTCATTAATTTAATAAAGAAAATGTCCAAACATTGATAACTGATTAACTCCACTGGTAACAACAGCATAGTATTACTCGACTGAGCTTCATTAATACTAACCTTTTGTTTTCTCTTACCCAGCCATGCTTCATATCTAATTAATGAGTCTTTCCCAAAGTTAATATTTTCCTACACTGAAAATATATTTCTGATACATACTTACTTCCATTCACAGTTACAGCTATTCTCGATTTGACTACACTCTAGTGCACAAATTTTGCTCGCCACTAGCTTTGAACTCCCACCTAATTCTACATGGTTCAGCTGCATTTAAGCATGCAACAACCCTCCACCATTAGAAGCACCACCAGAAATGGGAAGATGGGTAGGAAGAATGAGAAAAAGTAAGTATATATTGGAAATATATTTTCAGTGTAGGAATATATTAACTTCCGATACGATTACTTACCTCCTCTCAAAGTTACAGCTAGAATCCCACATTACGCAGGTGGAGGGATTGGGGTAAAATTACCTAGATGAGCACCCTTCAAAAACATCTGAAGAGCACCCATTGAATGTGCCACCTCTATGTAGAGGAAACACACCCATGGGAGACAGCAACACATCTGAACTACGTATACTCTTCACCCAAGTGGAGCTAACTGGTGTTGCGTCACAATCAAAGGGCAGAACAAGTGATCCATCCCAAATCCAAAAGGAAGAGGAATTAGTGTGGAGTGACTAGGGTACATCAGACCATAATCAGGAGGTCAACTCTAGTCCAGATCTGTGGCACCAGGAGGAACTCAACCAGCCCTTGGCTGGAGGAAGGTTCTTAACCATTATGTGTGCAAATCTAACACAACTTGAAACAATAAACCTGGGGAACGTACATCCACGTGATGTCAGAAAGGTGGAAATGCAAGGCAAAAGGTCAATTCCAGTCCAAAAACAATTGGCATTGGGGATGTAACATCCAATCCATAGTAGGAGGAAGTTACCAGCCCACTCACATGTGAATACTTATATTGGTTGGTTCAGCTTCAACCAAAATCAGTCATCCAGGAGGCATCTAGAATAAAACATCAGACCCACAGCAGGATGATAGTCATGCCTTCTACACAGGCAGAACACCGCCTCCCTACCCTCAACCGAGTAGAATTATGCACACTTAGGAGGATTCCTCCATGATCCACCACACCAGCAACTAGGTGCTGGGAAGTGGTAAGAATTCTCGTGAGGGGGGGGGGAGAAATGTGTTGGACAGTTCAGAAGAACACGTCACCAGAGAAAGTGCAATGGGTGACCACAAAATCCTATTTTGAAAAGCAGACCGTTCATGATTCCAGCAACCTAAGGAATGTTAGAGATGGGCAGCAATATCTTTCTGCTTTACTCTTGTTAGTCTATGAGTGTACAGTCCAGTACAAACATATTGATGATGCAATATACCACAAGAAAAACCTGCAAGCAGTCTTGTGGAACACTCCATCCCAACAGAGAGCATAATAGATCTTACAGATCTTACTGTGCAGATTTGGATATCAGTATACCTGGACAGGCACCACTCCCAACACAGCATTCAAAAGAGAGGCATATGCACCTAGTTGGGGAGTATCTAACTGAGAAAATAGAAAATTCCTAGGGGTTGAGAGACCACTCCATGGGCAGAATCTTGTTGGGACAGGTCAAACAATCAGTAACAAGATTGAAGGCACCCAGTATGTGACAAGCCAGTAAATAAATTTGATGGCTTTGAGCCCAGAAGAGGAGATCTAGAGTGCAGGAACATAAGGACTAGGATTGAGTGTCCCTTTGACTGGTGATGTAAGAGACAACCATTGAGTTGATGGAATGAATTATAACTGTATTGCTCCACAGAGAAGACAGAATGAACCATTGCCTGACAAACAGCAAGGAGTACCAAAAGGTTGATGTGAAGATCTAACTTTTCCTGAGATCAATGGCCCAAAATCTCCTGTATAGTGCAGCATGCACATCACCTTGACAATGAGGCATCTGGACAGGTAGAAGGAATAGGTACCCCCACTGTTGCATTGTCCCTGTCTAACCACTAGAGGAAGTTGGACTGAATGGAAGCAGGAAGGTATATCTCTAAATCCAAAGGGTCCCTGATGAGGTACCAATGAACTTAAAGCACTCACTGCAAAGAACACATGTATACATGGCCCAGAATAAGTGCCTCTAGTGATGCCCAAGTCTCTAAACGAGACAGAACCTCTCATACAGAGAGAGAGAGAAGGCACTGATACTGCCTTCTGAACTAAAAACTCTATGGACTGCAGATGAAGAGAAGGCTGGGCTTGACTGAAATTTGAGTTGAAAAACACCCCCAGATAAACAAGATATTGAGTAAGGTGGATAACAGTCTTCTCCACCTTGATAAACCAACCCACCTGATCAGATTCTCTGATGTGTGAGATAAGGCTCTGTGAAGGCTGGAGCCAGAAGGAGCCAATCATCCATAAATGATTAAAATCGAGCCCACAAGAATGGAAAAAATCAGGCAAATGACCAGATCACTCAACAGAAAGTGTAAGGTGCCAATGCAAGCCTGAAAGGAATAGCACAGAATTGATAAATATGATCCTCGTGGATGAAACATAGAAAATGACATGATGTGATGATAAATAAGTGTCGGACATGTTGAATCTAGTCTTCCAAAGTCTTGGAAAAAAGCCAATCTGAGAGACAGTTTGGATTCTATGGTAAACTGAGGCACATCAAGGAAGCAATTCAGACAGAAGAACACAACATCCAAAGGCAACCCATTCCAATGGCCAACCACCCTGTTATAAAAATAGAACTGTCTTAGCTGAAGATGGTTCCTAAACAAAGATTCTGGATCAGAGGTGAGTAACCTGTGACTACCACTGGCTGAATGTACACGAGATATACACCTGGAAAAAAGTTAAGCACCCCCAAATATTTTTCAGGATTGCTTATTGAAAATAAGGTTTAATTTTCATGAAGTTGAGCAATGTTCATAATTTCAAACATAATTAAAAGGATGTGAGCGTTCAGGTGTGACATTTAAATCAGGCGCGTTTTTTTCCCCAAGTGCAACTTGCTCCCTTCTTCACGTACCAATATGCACTATTTTCTCGTTCATCAAATCCGTATTTAAGTCCTGAATTTCTGTAATACAAAATCATTTTAAGTAAGAATGGCAAGAAGACGGATATCAGAGCGCAGAGATGG
>NW_013665886.1:726179-739730 GCF_000517525.1 Limulus polyphemus
ATTTGATAAACACGTTTAGATTGAATGGTAATTTATAATCAGTCACAAGAATGTCGAATCTGAATCACTTGAAAAAAACACGGGGGGTGCTTAACTTTTTTCCAGGTGTATATCTCCTCCAATCAGAAACAGGGATAAACCAACCAATCATAACATGCTCTCCACAATCCACCAGAATACTAAAAAGATCGACAACACCTTACACACACTGACCTGAAGACGAAAGGCAGAAAACTTTCAAAACATCGTCTTCTACACTTGTGTCTCTACAACAGGGAGTTTCCATCCATTCTACAAAGTTTCATTGGCCCCTACTTTGTCAAAATTTATATTTGTGTACCCTAGTCCTACTATTCTCACAGTTAAGTAAGAAAGAAGATGATGCATCAGCACAATAAATTCCCTTTACAGTCTAAAGCACCTAAATCAGATCCCCTCTAACTCAAAAGAAAACAATCTGAGATATCTAAACCTCTCCTCATATGACAATCCCTCCATCCCAGGAACCCTCTTCTGAACCCTTTCCAACAATTCAATGTCTTTCCTAAGGTAAGAAGCACAAGACTGAACACAATAATCCAAATGTGGCCTAACCAGTGGCCTATACAATAAAATTACAACTTGTTTAGACTTGTATTCAATATTTCTGTAGATACAACCTAAAATCCTATATGCCCTACCACTAGCAACAGCACACTGCTGGGATGGCTTAAGAGACTGATCAACCATTACACCAAGATCCCTTTTTTTCATGATATTGTTAAGACTATTCCCATCCAAATTATATTTATAATTCAAATTATGATAACTTACATGCATTATCTTGCATTTATTATAATCAAAACCCATTTGCAATTTATTTGCCCGACTCACTAAATTATTTTGTAAATCAGCAGCATCATCTTCAGAGACTAGCAACACCCAAGACCTTATCATCTGCAAATTTAAGTAATTTATTGACTATTCTTTCATCTATGTCACTGATGTAAATCAAAAAGAGCAAAAGTCCTAAAGCATAGCCCTGAGGTACCCCACTTGTAACATTAATCCACTTTGACTGAACTCCATTTGTAACAACCCTCTACTTTTTTCCATCCAGCCACTCTTCAATCCAATTTGCTAACTTTATCCCCACACCTATAGAAATATTTTTTTACAAGCCTTTTATGTGGCACCTTGTCAAATGCTTTCTAAAAACCCAGATACACCAAATCTACATCCATATCCTTACCTGCATAAGCAATAATATTTTTAAAGAATGTCAAAAGATTTGTAAGGTAAGATTTTTCCTTAATGAAACCATGTTGATTATTCAACAAATTATTAACTTTGTTAAATGTCTTTACAAAGCATCTTTTATCAGACTTTCCAAAACTTTTCCCACAACTGATGTAAGACTAATACACTTATAATTACTGGGACAATTTTCATCACCTCCCTTGAAAAGAGGAGTGACATTAACTAAGTTCCAATCCTCTGGTACTTGTACACTATTCAAGGACTTCTAAAAAATAATAGCAAGTGGCTCACATGTCCAAGCCTTAACCTTCTTCAAAACCCATGAGGAAGTATTATCTGACCCAAGAGTCTTCTCCTTTAAACTTCCCAATTTTTTCCTAACAAACTCATTAATGCAGTCATTGTATTTGATCTTTTTTCCGTCTATCAACTGTTCAAGATGTGGAATACTGCTTAAATCTTCATTAGTAAAAACTGAAAAAAAGCAGAATTTAATAACCCAACCATCTTATAATCATCAGATAAAAGCCTTCCTCTGTCATTCCTCAAGGGTCCTACCACCATCCTAATATTTTGTTTACCCTTAATGTATTTAAAGAAATTCTTACTTTTAATTTTTACATTTTCAGCCAACCTTTTCTCATACATCCTTTTTGATGTCCTAATTTCCTGTTTAACCAACTTTCTTGATGTTCTTTAATTTTCTCTCTTGTACTCTTTGTGTGCCAACCTGGTTTTTTTACTTAGAACCACCCTTTTCTTTCTATAAGAAATATGTTCACCTAGAATATTTAAATTTTTTTCTCATGATTCAGGTCAATTCCAAGAGAATACTCAGGCTTTGCAATATTGCTACCATCTTCTCGTGCAGAAACAATATTGAAAATTTAAAAAGTCAGTCATTTCAGAGTTTTCATCACAAACCCTACAATCAGTATCTTTTAAGAGAGCAATCCCACTTCTAATATTTTGCTTACCTTTAACATACTTAAGAAATCCTTGATGTTATTTTTGACATTGTTAGCCAATTGTTTCCCATATAAAGCCCTTTAATATTTCCCCAATTTTTTTTGCTAATAAAACGAGTTGTCATTGTCAGTAGTAGAGGCCAGTACATTACAAAAGTTTAAGGGTGAAATTGATTTATTTCCTGAAAAATAATGGGTAGGTTTAAAGTTTTATTTTTCTCATGGTTAGCTTTGAAGGACCAAATGGCCCCTTGTTGTCTGTATTTTATGCTAACTATATTCACAGCTTTCTTATTATTCTATAAATATTTCATACTATACATATCAATTTAAACTTTTCACCCTTATGCTATTTATCACTGATTTTCTCCACTTTGTCCTTAGTATGCTAATTAGGTTTGATTACTCTGTTATTGTTTTCTTCTTTTTAGGAGCATGCATCCCTTTAATTAAAAAGAATGCATTTTCAAAAATTTCCCAAATCTATCCCACTTAATAAGGACAATAGCATAACTATACCTTGAACAAGTAGACTATAGAGGTACCACTACTGATGCAATTTTTGGCTCCTCCCTCCAAGCTGATCTATCTCTGGCAGTTCCCTGAAGTTCTTTATGCAACTTTCCATTCAATGATGCTCATGTGCCAGGTTATCTTTGATTACCTCTCCTTCTACTACTGTGTTGTGCATGAATGTGTTGGAGAGGTGTTACATGGCCAAACTATTCCATTTACCATCTCTTCATTTTAGCTAAAAGATGTTCCTGTTCCCCAGTGTTTGCTGTTATTTCTTCTCAGACAGAGTCATTGGTTACTAATAGGGATACTGATGTAGTAAACGTGGAAGACTTCAATCTTAGGCTCAATGATAGTGATTGCAGTCAAGTAGTGAGGAAGAGAGGATTCTTGAGATGATTCAGAATATTTTTCTATAACAAACCAAGGAACCAACCAGAAAGGATGCCATTTTAGGTAAACTGTTTACCAGTAATAAGGATATGTTTATAAGAGTTGAAGTGGAGAATCATGTTGGGAAAAGTGACAATTGCATATTTTGTTTGATATTTTTCTACACATTGGTATCAAGAAAAATTTGTTTCTAACTTACAGAAAGCCAATTTTGAGGCCATGTGACAAAATCTTTAATCAATAACAGCCTTGGTTCATTATACAATTTCTCACCAAGATCATCTGTTCAATTAGGTGGATTGAACAATTGTAAATCAAAAACTTTCTACCTTTGAAACCCCTAATTCTAAAGATATGGATCCAACCTCTTGCCTATCCTTTTTTTTTGGCTTTAGTCTCAACATTCAATCCAATCCTTCTCCTATTTTATTAATCTATCACTATTATACAACGTATAGCCTGAAGCTTAAAACGTTTCCCATTATGAGTGTTCTCTAAATCTAACTCAGTTTCTGTAATTCCCATTATATCAGTCTTTCATTTGATCTTGAGCCCTGAACTCAATCATTTAGTCCCTAACATTAGAATAATAAATAATTGGATCTACTTTGTTAACCTCTAGGTCTGATATTTGTCATTAAGACTATAACTTTTTATGCACTAAATCTTTTTCCAGTATCCACTTTGCTTTCACTATCCTAAACGTTTCATTATTCTCAATTTCCCAAACACCTTCAGCACTTTTTAAACTTAATAAAATTCTTTAGAACTTCCCCAAACACACTGTCCCTAAGACATTTAGTTTTAGACCCTGCTAAGTAATTTACTGCCACACATAACTTGGTGGAGCACTTCCAAAAGAGCCATATATCTATTTCTATTTCTAAAACTCTGAAATGTCCTTTTGTTTTCTAACAAAGATATGTAACTTTTACAGACCACAAGTGTTCTGATGGTCCAATGAAACTATCTGATCCATTTAAAACAAACAGCTCAAATTCAGCTTTGATCATTAAACTCCCTCAAATTTACTGCATCCACCACTTCTGAAGGGGCACCACCATGATAAAAAGTAACTGTCTAAGCTGAAGATGACTCCTACTCTGCTAAAAATTCATGTCTCATCTTGTCCTACCATTCTCAGAATTAAATATGAAAAAAAGATGATACATCAATATCAGCAATTTCCTTGTATGACAACCTTTCCAGCACAAGTATCATCATAGCAGACCTCCTTTCAACCCTTTCCACCAAGTTTTTGTTCTTCCTACAGTAAGAATCCCAAGACTGAATACTATACTCCATATGAGGCCTAACCAGTTGTAATACAGCAGCATCACCCAAGATCTTAATATCATTAGTACATTTAAGCAACTTATTAACCATTCATTTGTGCAAGTTCCTTTTGGAAATTTAAATGAGCAAATGTCCCAATACTAAGCCCTGAGGTATCCCACTTCTGACATTAATCCAATTTGACTGAACTTCATTCATAACAACCTTTACTTTCTTCCCTCCAGCCAATTGTTCATCCACTGATCCAAACTATCTCCCCCCCAAAAAAAAAATTGACAAAAGCTTTCTGAAAATCAAAGTATCCCAAGGCCACACCTTCACCCTAATCAACATAAGTAGTAACCTCTTTAAATAATGTCAAAATATTAGTAAGGCAAGATTTTCCCTAGTTAAACCATGGTAACTTTTCAAGCAACAAAAAATTTAAATTTTGTTAAATGGTTTTGCAAAGCATCTTTTATCAGACTTTCCAAAGCTTTTCTCATCACTGATGTAAGACCGATAGGAATATAATTACCAGAATAATTTTCGTCACCTCGCTTGAAAAGAAGAGCAGCATTAGCTAACTTCTAATCTTTTGGTACCCACCCGCTGTTCAAGGACTTGCATAATATATTAGCAAGTGACTCACACATACAATCCTTATTTGGGAAATATTATCTGTTTTCTTTAAACTTCCCAATTTTGTTTCTTAACAAGCTCAGAACTAATGTGATCATCTTATTTATCAGTCATGTTTCCCTCTAACAACTGCTCAAGATGATGAATACTGGTTAATTTTTCATTATTAAAAACTAAAGAAATGGTAAAACTTAGTAACCTATCCATCTCATAATCATCAGAAATAAGCCTTTCATTACCATCTCTCAAAGGCCTTACTCCCATCCTGAAATTCTATTATCTGTAATGTATTTAAACACTTATAATATTTACATTTTCAACCAACATTTTTTTCATATTCCCCTTTTGATTTCCTAGCATACTGTTTGAATAAGTCTCTTAATCTTTTATCATAACAGTCCACATGCAATGTTTTTCTTTAATTTTATCTCTTATAATCTTAGTGAGCTAACCTGGTCTTTTACTTACAGCGAACCTCTATTTTCTATAAAGATCACATCTATCTTGAATATATCTTTTGAATATTTACCACACCAGATCAGTACCTCTATTTAATTTAGTAGCCCATTTCACAATAAACAATTCTTTTTGCATCTTTGCATTTACGGTATCCTTAGAACCAACAGCTAAAAATACTATATAATGTCCTGCACTTTTTAAATGGCAAAAATTCTAATCCTAAAATTTCTGTGGTCATCACTATAAATAACTTTATGAGAGCCCTCAACAGGTAAAACCTTTTGATCAACTTCTTTATCCTCACAAGTAGCCAAAGGTTCAAAATCTGTTAGAAACCAGTACCCGAATGTTAAATAAGCCTACATATATAGCTAGCATTTTCACTATCATGAATTTTCAGTTAAAAATATCAAAAACACCTTTATGAATTTATATTTATGGTCAGATTTAAAGTTACTTGTGCTCATCACTTAATACAAGTTTTAGAAGCTGCTTCATTAGGAGTATTTTATGCTATATAATGAAACAACTTCACTACCTAACAAGACTAGGGTTATCAGACATTCCAGTAAAACTAGGATCATCCCAGTCTTTGACCTTATTTTTTGTCGTGATCAGAAACAGTAAAATTACTAAATTGTCCCAGTTTCTTTGTACCTCGATGTGAGTCTGATATGTACTGTCTGTTATTATACATAGTTCCTTTAAATTTTACTTGGAGAATCATCTGACAAAGCTAGACCACATGGTACAGTATTTCCTTTCTCTGCTAAATGTTTTTAACCTAACCTATCATTGATCAGCCATAGGAATAAAGGTTTGAATACCTGCCCAGCTGCAAAAACAAAATGAAGAAGCAACATTTTTCTTTTGGGTATGTTCAAAATAATTTAAGCATGTTTTCTTAATTTATTTTTAATAGAGAAGTTTTAACAAATTTTGTCTGTGGTTTTAAAATGCAATGCAATAAACATCAGAGTATTCAACAAGTGGTAAAAAGTGTGTTATTGTAAGTTTAAAATTTTCAGAGCTCTTACAGTGTCATTTTGTATGGGGGAGGAAGGAAAACTCTTAGTTTTTCACTCTGGAAACCTGATAATCCTAACATGGCCTATGTTATTCAGAGAAGGTACTGTAAATTTGATAGACTAAATAATCTTTAACATGTTGGCTGACACACAATAAATTAAGTATAAATAAAATTAAACATTCAGAACATGCCAAGGAGCAGTCACAATGTTCCAAACTCATATGCCACAAGAGAAATTTGGCTTTGAAACATCATTTTCTGTGACCCACCTGTGTGTGTCATGCGATCAATAACTAAAAGTCAGTTGTGACCCACCAGTGGGGCACATGGCAGCCAACATGTTAACAAAGAAATGATAAATATAAATTTGCCTGCAAGAATACAAAAATATGGTGAAATATGTTCATTGTCATTTTTGTACATTTCTAAATTTATGAAGGCAACACTACCTTAAAGCAAAGGTACCCAACTGATGACCTATGGCACAGTATTTTTTTAGTTTCCTTGTTACTCATAATTATGATTATTTGTTACTTTAGATTTGTAGCAACTCTTCTGGTAGAAGTTTACACAATTAAAATTTCATTTTCTTATGAGCTAATGTGTTGGTGAAAAGCTTGGTAAAAGGAAAATCATATGGCAAGTCTTTCAGGTTTGTAAAAAAGAAAAAAGTGAGATGTGAATTATCAAGGGCAAGTATTGAAACTCAAGAGGGTAACAATACCAGCACTCTAGGTGTATAAAAACAAATGAAATGCACACACAAAACCTTAACACACGAACACTGCTGTCAGAGATGGGGCTCTGAGGGAAGAAAGATCCATTCCCTTTGAATTCTTTAGTACTATTTACACCCACCCCTCCCTTATATATATGGTGACAATGTCTGTACTTTTCAGCTCCTAATTTAACTTTTGTATAGTTTAATGGAGTTTAAAAAGCTTCCCAAGCATGCACACATGATTCTCTTCACTTTCAAAACCCAAAAGACTTCTAGAAGGTAGAGAGGGTTAAGAGCTTGTAACTGCTGTATTTCATATGTATTAAATAATTAGAAGTGTCAACTCATCAACACAAGTAAAAATTGTTTTTAACTATTTTCCTACTATTTCATAAATTGTGCCATGAACCTGTACTGATTCAGATTCTCTATTACAATATACTGTATTTTCCATTTGCTTTCAGTTCTTCATCAGCATTTTAAGTGCATTTCTTCTTTGTTTTTAATACTACGTTTTTGAAACCTAGTTTTATTTCTATTATAATCACTACTAACAGTTTTTGATAGCCCTAATACTAACAATTAAAACTTAGACAGGTTATACTAAATGCCCAATATCATTAAATTGGGCCTCTCCTGTTTCTACAAACATATTTCAATTTGATCCCCACTATCTGGTGGGTTGTTTCATATTACTTACCAAGTTGACTAATTGTATACTTTACAAAATGAGATCATATTAATACATAAAATAATCTAATATTTGTGTTCTATTCCTGCTTTAGTGATACTGACAGGGACATAATTAGTAAAGTTTACAGATGACATTTAAAGACTTGGGTATTCCTCACTGTAATAAGAATGTTGCTGCATTACAGAATGACTTAGATTAAGTTGGACAAATATCTGGCAAATTACTTGAAGGATTAGCCTCAAAATTGAGTATGTTCCCATTATTATATTAAATATGTAACCCAAATTATAATCAGCCATATAAGTGAAAGATAATTTCTTTGGTATATAATGTTAATTACAGATTTAATACTGATGGAAACAGTCAATTGTGAGACTAAAGAAAATGATCTTGGCATAGTAGTGGATAAAGGCACTCAAGCAATCAACACAGTATTCTGTTGCTAGTAAGAAAGTTTCTAGTATTTTAAGGTGTATTTACAAACATATTGATTAAAGACAAAATAAGATATCTGTAGAAAACACTAATTAAACCTCACATGAAGTTTGTTTTTTAATTTCGTGCAAAGCTACACAAGGGCTATCTGCGCTAGCCATCCCTGATTTAGCAGTGTAAGACTAGAGGGAAGGCAACTAGTCATCACCACCCACCGCCAACTCTTGGGCTACTCTTTTACCAATGAATAGTGGGATTGACTGTCACATTATAACACTCCCCACAGCTGAAAGGGCGGGCATGTTTGGTGTAACAGGGATTCGAACCCGCAACCCTCAGATTGCAAGTCCAGCGCCTTAACCACCTGGCCACCCTCACATGAAATTAGTATCATTATCTAAGAAAGAATAGTCACTTTTTGGAAAAGATTTAGAGGAGGGATACTAAGATTCGAAATGGAAGGATTATCTTATGGAATAGGTTAAGATCTCTTATTTTCTTACCACTTTATTATGAAGACAATAGGTCAAGAAGATCAAAGTTTAATATTTAAAAAAAAAGATAGTCTAAGCACCAGTTAAGACAAATTAATTTTTCTAACAGGGCTTTTGGATTACAGAAGGAATTGCCATCAGTAGTAGTAGATGTTGGCACTTTACTAAAGTTTGAATGTGGAATCAATAATTTCCTGAAAAATAAAGGGTGGGCTTAAGACTTTTCTTTTTCTCAATGAAGGATGTGCAAAGACAACCTTGAAGGACCAAATGGTTCCTTGTTGTCTGTATGTTATGTTAAATAGGTGGCCAAATTTCATAGCAAATATTATTAATGTTCATGAGCCATAATATGAGCTCCTGTGATATCAAGAAAACTGAACATAATTTGGGAAGTTGTTTGTAGTGAACAAATGAAGTAACACATCAAGTATTATTCTATGTTATTTTTATTGAACTTCATAAAACGGGCATACATATTAGCACATTTGTCAGACATGATATACACCATTAAAAGTTATAAACATAAACAAGTAATTTAATTGGAAATTTCTTATTAGACTGGATTACCTATACAGTAGAGCATTCAATATAATACAAAGATGATATTACACAGTCTAGTACACTTTAAAAATACTTTAACTTCAAATTATTACACTTTTAAATACTTTTCAATGCTACTGTTAAGCCTAATGTTTAAGAACCAACTATATTAGTTTTTTTTTCTTGCTAGTTTGTCTTCATACTGAAAATCATAAAACAGGTTAAATACAGTTTTATTATATAAATATAATCTAAAAACTAGTTACTGTCTCTTTGTGTTTTAAAGATTAACTTGTTTCCTTGAACTTAGATCCATTACTTTAAATTCAGCCTATAATTATAGGTAGGTTATAATATAAATCAGGCTAAATACATTGTATTACTATTATTAACATTACTTATACATCAAAGACTAGTTATTGTCATTTCTAATAAAGTTATATTTTTAAGTTCTATATAATTAAAGATAAACTTTATTACTTTAGTGTGAAGACAAACCAGTGATAAAAAACTAATATAATTGGTTCTTAAACATTAGGCTTAACAGTAAAAGTTGCAGGGGTACAACAGAAAAGTACCCAATTTTATTTATTACCAGGACATGCTTTTAGGACATGGTGCAACAACCTTCACGTAGAATGTTTTGGACGACATCATATTTGAGGCATTTTTTTACTCTACATTTGTCTAGTTTCACTCTCTTTACAAGTATGAAATATCAGTGATGCTAGTAGAAGTAGAACAATGTTTGACTAAAAGACATAGAAGCCTCACTGTGAAACTTATATTCTCTGTATCTATGGATAAACACATATTTTGTGATGCTAAAACTGAATTATCATATTATTAATTTTTCATCAGTGTGGTAAACTGCTTGAAAATAAAGTCTGTGTGAAAATTTGGTAGATGTGACAAATATTTGGGAAGAAACAATGTTCATGATTTTAACTGAAGATGTTATTGCAATCAATAACTATTGTGTTTATTAAACACAAACTGGAAATGTCACTTGCTATGTTAGCTTGTGTTCATAAAAATAGCATGCATATTATATGTGTACACATGTAGAAGCTATTCAAATGGCAACTTGCTTGAGTAGCAACCAGTAGCACAGCTGCTTTCTACCAAACCTGCTGAGTGGACTGTCCTGAGAATAGATATATAGCCATTACAAGTCAATAATCAGACTACCCAAGTAGAAATCCTAGTTTTGGGTTAAGTTTAGGAATTTTTACAGTCAAGCTACTTTACAATTTGTCCATTCATTTAGATGAACCATATTGCATTTTTGCTTCATATTAAAGAATTTCTGAAGGGGATGACCCCAGATCTCCCTAGAACTAGTAGAAGGCGACCACCTTTGGCATTTGCAGCACTTTACCTCAATATTGCAAGATAAAAATTGCCTTTCTGAAAGTTTTACAAACGTCTCTCTCTGTCTTGAAAGTTGAACAAATTCGTAAAAGCTTGCACTAGCAGTAACACAGTAGCAGCCCTGGAGAATAAGCAATAATTCTAAACAATAAGAATACATTTAAGTTTAAAAAAGAAATCACATGTAAATTTTTACCTACTAAGTAACTATTAATATTACTAATCGTATAGACTATATTATATACCATACTACTACTGAGTACTAGTAGTAGTAATACTATTGCTGCATTAGTGATCTAATAGACTAAGAGTAAGATTGTCATTAACTCATTATTAAGACAATGAGTTCTTAATCATTAATGCTTATAAAGTTAAAAGCCAAACTTATTATGTTCTCAATTTCTCAGTATAAACTATAAGTATAAATGAAATTAAAAAAATGTAACATCTAATGTCCGGTTCGAAATAAATGCTCTAGAGATAAAACTGAACTCAATTTAAATTTCAAATAATAATGTTTAAAAGTTTTAATCTTACCGCCAGTAAGAACCAATTTATAAACGATTTTCTCTTTTAGTTCCGAATTTTGCATTTTATCAGATTATGTAATTGACACTATATGTAAATGTTCCTATACTATTGCTGACAGCAAACCCTTTTTCATATACACTTTCAACTAAACACAAGTTTATAAAAGATTAAGCCTAACAATAAATCACGTTTCCAAATCCCAGGTTACTAGAGAATGCACGCCGGGTATGCATTATCGCCATCTGCCTAAAATTTAGTTAAATTACAAAAAAAACGTGTGTTCTACAAGTTGTTCTTACCCAATTGGGAAGTCTGCGGACTTATAACGCTAAAAACCGGGTTTCCATACTGTCAGAATTTAAAATATATATCATTCTTTTTCGCCAATGGTCAAAATAACATATTGCCATACAGATGCAAGTACCTTTAAGATCAACCTTGTAGCACATTCAGAAGGTTCAATGACGAGCTAGAGCTGCAGTTGCTTCAACTAGTTTTAACTTGTGAAATCTGATTTGGCTCTGTCACCAGGTTGGTTTTAGGTTCAGCAGTCATTTTGCACCCATTGTTATGGTGGTTGGTTTACAACCCATGGACTTGGCATTCATGTGCCTATAATGATACATGAATGTGAGATTGAATTTCTAGTAGATAATGGAGAACATTACTTAATCATGCTGCATATCAAGTACTCTGAAAGAAGCCATTGTTTCAACTAGTTAATACAAATTTTTATTGGGAAAATGGTGGAAAGATAAACATGAGAGTAATGATGCATCTCTAACATTGTCTTGGCAATATTGCTCACCAAACACAAATAGTTTTCTCTGATCTTGGCTCAGGCATTGGTGTCTTTGGGATGGATCTACTATAGAAGTTGGTTATCAGTTTCACTGTAACAAATACCAACCAGACTGGGCACAAGAACAGTGGGATACAGCCATGCATGCATGTTGAGAAGATGCACAATGTTCTGTGATGTGCTATAGATACAGTCTAGTGCATTGCCACTTTCTGCTGTGGTGATAGAGTACATGCATGAAATACCTTGTTTTCCCTGGAAAGCAAGTTTTACTTGCTTAAACAGTTACGTGTCCAAGTGGTGGTGCTGCAATACTTTTAGTCTGCAATTAAAGACATTCAGATAGTTATCTTCAGCTGGAATAGTCATTGGCATAGTAATTGAGGTAGCTATTGTTGTAACCAATGTATCATACCTAAGAATGAACATAAAATACAACTTCCTGAGCATTTGACAAAGTCCATATTTTAGGATTATTCTAGCAATTTGAGTTTAACTCAGGAAAATGAGCCCAAGGAATTGCTCAATGGATTTTCTCCTCTGTTTCTAGGACAAGGTTAAGACAACAATCCCATGGTATCAGGTAGTTACAGGCAAAGTTTTCTGAAACAACCACCATGCAGATGTCCTTTAAGCACCAGGAATGCTGTCAGTATTTAAACGGGATGGATGTTAAAGGACAAAAATAATACAATCTTCAGAGAGAACTTGGTAGAAAGAATAAAAGAGGTCAAGGTACTGTGTGGACTTTATGCAGACGAATGTGGTACCACACATTGGTCTTTTCCTTTTCTGAATATAAACAAATGTTTGAGTTCATTGAAGAGAGCCCTTTCGTTTAGCACAATAGAACTCGTTTCTGGCCACTAACAACTGGAACTGGATGATAAACATAGACATACAACACTGGTTCAAATTAGAGTTGTGAAGTCAAAATACTAAGTCTATAGTTTCGTACGAATTAGAAACTCAAATTACCGATATTGACAAGCTGGAATATAAAATAAGAACGTTTTATCTTTTTCTATTTGCTAAGATATTGCTCATGTAATAAATCAAACACAGTGGCACCCCGCCCACCTCTTTCCACTTTTGGAAATGCTCCCTTATATACACTTACTTCTATATATGACATGAATAACCAATTTGAAGCGCAGAATGTCCCCCTAATGGCTTTCTCAGTAAGTTTAACGGTCTTGGCACCATCGTTTCTTTTGAACCAATATTTCAACAGGTAGGGTGTGTCTTTAGTCTGCTCGAAATTTCATATTTTTTAGACTAAAATACATCTTAGTTACTAAGCTTGATAAATTATAGTGGAATTCTATGGTATTATGTAGTAATTTATGATTTTTTAGTTATTCAAATGTATATATAAAACCTAAAAAAATGTTTTCATATCCTCCATGTGCAAAATTTTTCAAGGCTTAGCAAC
>NW_013665886.1:740730-757438 GCF_000517525.1 Limulus polyphemus
GACAAAACCTTGTCGAAACGTTGTACATTTGCTGTTATGTTAAACTTATATTAAAGTTTTTCTTTAGTCACTGTTCTATGTTTTAAGAAAAATCAATTTAAGAACTTATTTCAAAATAGCAATAATCTATATGCATATGTAATGTATAATAATTGAAATGTGACTGTATTTTACAAAATGATAGTCTACTAAAACACAGCCAAGACAAGTTGTAGAGACCAAAGGTTAGTTTTATGTTATTGTATACGGTAACATGAGTGCACGCGTGCCCTGTCATTGTAACTTCTGTGTTGTTAGCTAGGCACGGCTGAAAGGTCAATATAATAAAAATAATAAAATATATAAATGTATAATGTTATGATATTTAAGCTATTTAGTCTAAACATTTATGTTTTCGTGTTATAATTTGTATTCATTCTAGAATGAAAGAGGCATAATCTATATTTATTTCCTAATTTTTATGGTGGTTACGAGATCGGTCAAATCTACCGAATCCGTACAGAGATTTATTACTAAAAATAACAAATAAAATATATAATTTTTTCTTAAGAAATATTTGATAAATATCTCGACATTATAAAGATTTCGTATGTGAAATTTCAAAATTATCTGATGCATAAAAGTATTTTTAATTTTAAAATGAAAATTACTTTGCATGATAGATAGGCAACATGCGAAAAGAAAAAAGACATGAGAAAAACATTGCTTTACAAACCTTAAGACTTGATAAAAAAAGTTGATATGTTGCGTATGAAAGCATTATAATGTTTACTGATAGTGTACCACATTTCGTTAACATGCGCTTACTAATTTAAAAGTTATAGCATGAAAACTATAACAAGCATAAAATGGTTAAGAGGTCGATACCAGGGACCGAGCCCGCGCTGAACGAGTCGGTGGTTACAGAAATCTTATATATACAGAATTTGTTATTTGAATACATATAAAACATATATGTGTGTGGATGGGTGAAAGTTAAAAGGCACGAACTGAGAAGAGCTTACAGGGGATGGATTAGGATAAACAAAGTTTCAAAAGCGCTCAAAATTTTTTAACAGTAATATACAAGAAACTAAAGACTAAATGACACCTCTTAATGACTTATGCGATCCACTATTTTATCTTTTTATATGATGAAATAACGACTCTAAACTCCAGAATAAAGTTATATTTCATTATTTTAAGCTTCATACCTACATTCGTATCGTTAGACCTCGATGTTGCTATTTATTTTTGCTTTGTTTTATTATAAACTGTGACCTTCTTGTTAACTCTTCATTGGTCCATAGACAAATGTAGAAGTTTATAGTCTGTTATGCACCGTGAGTTTAGCAGTATATATAGCAGGTCATGTCTAAGGAAGTTGTAGAAACAAGACGTTGAGTGAAACAAATTTAATATTTAAAACTTGTATATTGTCGAATAAATTTATGGTTACAACGTTCCAATAGGTTAATCTGGCATAATCTGGTACAACTAGTTCTATATCTATATAGGTCTATATAGCAGACTTAAATATTAAGTTTTCATATTGAAAAGAACAGAAATTAAGAGCATTCCCCCAACCTCTCCAGTGAACTCTGGAGTATTTAATGAACTGGTAACGTTTCTCTACAATTTATTTCCAAGTCCTTCAGCAATCTGTATATATCAATATAACAATAGTGAGATTAGTTGTGTATCTCAGAAGAGACGATATTTTATTATGGAGAAAAAGAACGGTGTTTCCTCATCCGTGGTGTTGGAGGATAAAATTCTTCGCTCCCCTCGATGTGCTATAGAGATTCCCGAAATTTCTCTACCAGAATTAATTTATTCATCACTGAAGGAACACGAGGACAGACCTGTACTAGTAAGTATTTATGTCGATTAACTTTCGTAATCATCTTCAGTGTATGAACAAAATTCTAATTTAGTTAAATATTGAGGGTCCGAGAATTCCAGTTTAAGATCTTACGAGTAAGTCTTTTTTATTATAAAATCAGAGATAGATTAATTTAAATTAAGCTATAAATTTCCAAGTCCAATATATTTATTTATTTGTTTGTTGAATTTTACGCAAAACTACTTGAGGAATATATCTGCACTAGCCGTCTCTAATTTAGAGGAAGGCAGCTAGTCAACATCACCCATCGCCAACGCTTGAATTATTTTAATTGAATGGTGGAATTGGCCCTCATACTATATACAATGTATGTTCCAATCTCTAACCACTAGGCCATACCAGGCCCATATTTATTTAGTTAAGAAGTTTAGTTAAAAAGTGAGTTTGTTAAAAGTTTATCCTAGAGCGAGCCCATAGAAGAAATTGAAATTAAAACTTTTTTATTTCACTGTTGGTGGGGTGTGTTGTTACTTATGAGGTTTTTTTTTCTTTTCAGAAGAGTATTATGAAAAACTAAATTTATTGTCAAGGCGGTGAGTTTAATTATTCTTATTTCTCAGATAGCACATGATAACTCGCGTTCATATACCGCCAGGCAGATTGATTTCTATGGTGGAAGGGTTGCCAGTGCACTCATACGGCGAGGCTTAAAACCAGGAGGTGTTTTTTGTTTGTGTTCTGCCAACAATTTGGATGTCCCTATTGTAGTTCTAGGCGCAATAAGTGCAGGGGCTGTCATAACCCTGGCAAAACCCAATGACACCATAGGTAAGTCTCGCACAACAACGTTATGAGTATAGGTTAGTCGTTAGTTGTTAAGTTTTAGCTCGAACCTAAAAGAAATCATTTCGCTCATAAAGTAAGGCTACTGTTTATATCGTTAAATCTATGTATGTATAGAAAAAATGTTTTTTATGAAGTGTTATTAGAAAAAGTTTATTGGAAAAGTGATGTTTTTGTTTATAATACCAGATATTTCAATTGACAAAGAAGTGTTTGGTTTTCTTATTGACGTTGATATTTTTGCACAATGTTAATAACATTCGTTGTTTACCCGGAAATTGGAAAGGTTTAGTGTTGCTTCTCTTGCCTTTCCTGAATTCTTTTCTTCAACCACAACATATACAGCTCCAGCAAGTTCTATTTTTTTGTGAAGATCCTCTGTGATTAAGGTAATCTTAGATTAGTATAAAAATATACAATTAAAAGGTATATAAACTTATATTTGAAAATTAGCAAATAAAACACGTTTCTGTAAAATAATTTGAAGTTTTTTGCATATAAAAGTTCTATAAGAAGTGTGAAAAAATGAATTAGTTTAAATTGTATGAATAATTACTTTTCTTTTATTATTATTTGCTGTTGGTTCACTTGTAACAATTCAAATCACGACAATGAAGATAATATTTTAATGTTTCTAAAACGATAAACCAATAAACAATTATTGTTATGCAATAATAAATTTCCAACTTCTAATTTATAAGACTACAATCTGTACAATAATATGTTTCCAACATCATAGCCTGTGAGTATTTGTTGAATTCTGGGTACAACAGTATGCTTTCGAACATAGTTTCACACTTGTACTTTTACCATGATTCCTCCTTATAGGACATTCTAGTGTTTGGAAAGACTGATGGTTGTATATCTTTCGCTGAACTCTTGGAAGATGATGGTTGTGCTTACACTGGTCCTCCGAAGATCAACCCACGAGAAACGCCTTTAGTGATAGCTTTCTCCAGTGGAACAACAGGCACACCTAAGGCTATCGTTCACACACATTATAGTGTGCTTGCTATATATTACCAAGGAAAGTGAGTTATGATGTAATCGTTTCATTTACAGAAGAATTTATGTGTAAAATGCAAGATTATAGAAAAAATCCATTGTATATATATATACGAAGCGGAAACTTCATGTCGGGACAAACCAATATGACCTTAAAATTATGGACGCATTATTCACAATTCAAAATATCTTCTTTCTGTTAAGATGTGTATTTTTATGTTATATTTATGAAAAAGCTACTAAGGTTATCAATCTCTGTCCCTAATTTTGAGCTGCTGACCAGAGGGAAGGCAACCAGTCATCAGCACCTTATCATTCATCAAAAGAGATTGACTGTCACTATTATAACGCACCCATAGCTTAAATTGCTGGAAATATCTTGTGGTATCGCACGGATTTCTAGCGCCCGTTAAAAAGTTTCGATATTCGTGGTGAGCATAGCTCAGAGAGCATATTGTGTAGCTTTGTGCTTAACAACACTCGTTAACATGTGAGAATATCTCCTTTAATGCGTGTTATGTATAATCTAATACCTGTAAAAAGGTGAGTTAGGTTTCTTTAGTATTGTGATATTCACAGGTAAATACTGTAACCAACAAGAAGGTTAATAAAGTACCTCAGTAGAGGAAGGAACAATAGTATAATATTCGAAAAGTAAAGAAGTCAAACACAGCCAGTGAAATAAAATAGATTAGACATAGGTGTCTATTAAACAACAAAAACACAATCTTTGTTTATAATAATACACAAAAATGTCTTTTTTTCAGCCATTCAGAACAGTATCTCAACTGGCTTGCTTCTACAGTTTAATGTGTTGTAAATAATGGAGGAGTTGCCGTAGTTAGACTTTCGCATTAGGGAAAGGACAAAGCAAATCTGACACATTAAATCATGCTAAGTTAACTCTGCTACTCAGATTATATAGTACTACACGTCATTGATGAGGCTCAATTTCAAGGACGACAAGTCTTTCTATCTATTACTCCTGTTTATAACGATCCACTGAGTCCAAACCACAAGTACAAGTCAGAGAAATATAAGCACGTAGACGAATATTTACGGTGCACATTGAGTTTAACTATGCATGTAAATATTCACAAGGATGTTTGAAAATTTTGACAATGTTTCTGAAAAACAAAATCACTTAAGCTGTCATGGAAGAGTTGAGATCATAGGAATTTCCAATTACTACCATATAAATACTTGGTTTCATTTACTACATTACTAAATATTGCATACAATATGTATATCACTCTATAAATTTTATTGTATCAACCATTATTTTATATATTATGATACTACAGTATTCTCAGATAAACTTGAAATGAATACATAAGTAGTAAGTATTGCAATAACGGAGGATGAAAAAGATTTGTTTGCAAGAGAATAAAATAGATTCAAGGCGGCAAAGGAAAGGCTCAGCACTAGTGTAAAACAAGAAACAAAATTTTTGTTACATACATATAAAACGTGTGGGGATTTACTGTAACTATGTGATTGATAGAACAGAAACAAGGGTCAGATGTTTTTATACAACAAAGATCGCAAGGACTGTGCCTCTATTACTCTACTAAGTCAGGCCAAGTTTAATCGAAGCGTATAATAACCTATACATACGTCCGATGACACAATAGCATGACCAAACAAGTATGAACTCTAATAATGCTTGGAAACGGCTTGAATGGGTAATAAAGAAAAACTTTAATATAAGTTTAACATAACAGCAAATGTACAAGGTTTTGTCATCATCAGATATGAAGTCTATGGAATGGACTGTTAGCTTGAGGAGAAAGTTAGTGCAAGTTTATGACTTTTCTCATCTTATTCACAAGAGCATTAATAAACTGCATAACAAATCTGCATAAACATTGGTAAAATGTACCTGAAAAAAAGTATATTATTTTCTAGTTGTAAAAAGAGTAAAATATATCAGTTTTCAACCGCTGTGCTCCTCCCTTCCTTATCTCTGGAGGTTCCAAAAAATAGTCAGTTAAACAAATATTATATACAATATAATATAAAATTTAAAGTTACATAGAATAGATAAAGTGCGCAACTTATCATAACCCAAAATTAACTAAAACATGGAATTATTTAACTAAGAATAAACAAATTTAATAAAGAAAAACCAATCTTTAATTTGCTTGCGCAGTTCGGTTTTTAATGTATATTTTATGTATTATATGTCATTATCTGAATTTAACTCATTGAACACAGTATTATTGTTATCAGAATCAACCTTCTGATGCATTACGATTCCAAAAACATCCAGTTTTAGGGGATCATCAGTAACATAGATCTGCAGGTTGTTTACATGTTCAGTGTACTTAAGGGTGTCACGTGACTACTGCAGCTTAAAGTTCACACCATTAAGCTATTGATACACGTTATACACGTCTTTCGTTTTGCTGTTTTTTAATCGTAGCATATATTTTGGTACACAACTGCTTTACTTAACTATTGACATGCAAGTACACGTGCATCGACTGTTTTACAGAATATAGTAGCTCCATACATTCATGTGAACATTACGATGGAGGGCAATACATCACTGGGAGTCGTACTCATTATTCAGACATCAGGAGGTTAGGAATGCAGCCAGTTAATTGTTGCCCACTTACTTGGCATGCTATAATGAAAAATAGTAAATGCTCATCCTGTTCAGCTTCTTCAGGATTCTTAGGATTTACTTGAACATTTGTATTACTCATTAAGCCAAATTTTCAGACAGAGGATGATATGATGAAGTGGCCAACACTGAACACGACTTTTCAAACAACTAGCTGTTGACTTTGTCTCTTTAATCCACGTGGACCTCTCCTGGTATTCAAATTGTGTTCTACCAACATCTTTACATGAAAGTTGTCAAAAAACTACTTTCATATATTTGCAACAATGTGAAATATTCCTTATAGTCCTTGCATTATACATTATCCAAAGTATCCTCTACCTTAGAGTTCTGCTGGTACAGTCTAACTGCCATAGCAAAGAGAATGTATCTACAGACCACAAAGACTGCAATAATTGTATCTATATACGAAATTTTGTGTGGGTCCGGGGTTATGACGGACGGGTAGGAGGCGTTAGGTGTGACATACTAAGATGAGAGAGCCATCAAATAGACTCTGATTGGATGGTCTTTGGTGCTGAGTGGGCAGGTCACGGCCCACCCAGTCCCGCCCTCGGTTATGTTACTGCTGCAACATTAAATATCGTGTTCAATATATATAACTACACAAGTTTTGTTGCTCTAGCGTAAACCCTTCGTTACCTTTAATACGATACTAATTATTGTGTTGATATTTATGAATGTTTTGCTATTTTACTATCGATTGTTAGTTATATTAAATATGATACTAAATATAAATTTCTGTGTTATTTGTTCTTCCACTATATTGAGACAATCACATTTAGCTCTTTGTTTTATCTATATCTAAATTGCATTCTTGCATTCAAACAGGGCCGAGCGCAGTTCAGTGGTTAGCTTGCCGGTCTGAGGGTCCGCAGTTTGAAACCCGTTACCTCAGAAAATCTCGTTAAGTATTCTGGGGCCGTGGGTACGTTATAAGAGTGATGGTTAAATCCCACAATTCGGTTTGACAAGCGTAACCCAAGAGTTGGCGGTGGATGATATCGAGTAGTTGCTTTTTCTCTTGTCTGTCACTTCAGAAGTATGGACGTTTAGCACAGGAATCAGTTTACTCTATGTGCTTTCTATACGTTTAATATTCACCTTTCTCTGTGTTTTCTATGTTTTATTAGAATTGAGTCATTCAACTGATCTGTACTTCTGCTATTTTCAGCCAACCAACTGTTCTCCAGTATTTGCCGGACGACGTTCTTTTAGGGATTTATCCTTTTAGTCACATTGGTGGTTTTTTGTTTGTTCTAAACATCTTAATAAACGGAGTCAGACTTGTCATTGTTCCATCTTACGACTTGAATCTCCATTTGGAAGAAATTCAAAAACACAAAGTAGGCATACTTTGTGATTATCTTTTATATGCTATAAAACTTACATTCACTTGTAGTCAATTGTTAGACATTTTCTATATATATATATAATAAAAAAACAGTATTCAATGTTGGAGCAAGACTCTCAAAGGCCCTGGAGTAACATTTTCTTATAGCTCCTTCTCCCTCTATCACTGACTTTTTATACCCCAATAGGTTCACCCACTTGCTTAAAAACAAACTTTTTAAATAATGCTCTCTGGTGAAGAGGCGTAGCCAAGGGTACCCGGACTTTCTGAAAAATCTAGGCATATTGATCACATATTATTTTTCAGCTTTCATATATAATAATTTCGTTTGTATCATTTAATAAAAAATACATGTTCTATAAAAACTACTACATTTGATATGATTTGATTTAATGACCATTTTATTAAAACTTTAGATCAAGTTAAGCTATGGAGTAGTTGTTCGCTAAATCAGCTCGAACGTTCAATAGTAAAGAGCAAAAAGTTCGGACATTTGGTGGTAAGCACAGTATTCGTTTTTTGTCATTGGGGCCATTCCTAAATATTAACACGAAATTTTCAGATTTTTAACAAATTATAACTTGATAAACTAGCACTAAAATAATAAATCATGTTTTATGTTTTTTGAATAATTTTTGAAAATTTTTTCTTCGATAATGACTTGTCTCCTTTGGAAAAGTTAAAAGTATTTCTCAGTTTAAGTAGTAATAGTAAGGTTCTCATGATTATTAGCCTATAAGATCACGTGAGAGCAATTAGTAATTGGTTATTAGCATATTTTTATTATTTCTGTCTTCATGGAAATCTGAGAAGGATTGTACGTGGTGACTGCAACAAGGATTCAATCCTGGTCTACTGATTCAATCCTGTAAAGGCTAGTGCGCTATTCACTCGTTTGGACAATGTCATCCCATACATCCTTCTCACAAAGAAAATCGAAAATAAAAAATAATATGAAAATTAAAAATATTAAAGTTCATTGCAATAATTGTACTTGAAACACAATGTTATGTTGTTATTGTACATTAATACAAAGCTAAACAAAGCTGTGCTATGCCCACCTCGGGTAATCGAATTCAAGATTTTAGGGTTATAAGTCTGGAAGCTTATCGCTTACCTATTGGAGGACATGTTATGTAGCACTTATATTAAAAATATAATATCATATGTGGCAAAAAACAAAAAAAACAAAAACCAAGCCCTGTTTTGTTTATTGGACTAAACTGAATGCATAATGTTTAATTGAGAATAAAAAAAAAACACTTTTCTTAAAATTAGCATCACCAAAACTGGCAATAGATGAATTTTGCAACAATACTCTTATCTTTGTGAGTACTTATTAGTAAACAGGAATTTGTATAAAGAGTGTTGATGTACTTGTATCGGGAAGCACGTTATGCCAATACTGTAAGATCTACAAACAATGATTTGTAAGCAAAATGATATCTTTATTGTATTAAGCATACTTCATTTTTCGAGAGTTCTTTGGTTTGTCTTTTTTTTACCAACAAGTTTTATTGTACTTACAAATTGTTGTTTGTTAATTTACTGCGAGTAGTATTGTAGACTAATGTTAAATAAAATTAAACACACAAGCCTAAAGAATATGTTCTTACACAGCATGTTTTTTTTTTCATGTCATGGTGAACATTCATTTTGGCTATACTAAATTAGATGCAATTATTAAAATATACAAAATGCAGGAAAACATAACCAGTTTTTTGTCGTTAGAGGGCACTATTAATATCATTCTTGATAATAGTTAATGGAAACAAAAAATTAATAAGCCTCCCGTTGGGTCAGCGATAAGTTTTACAGACAAAATTTGTGTTTCAATTCTCCTCGGTGGACAGATGCAGACAACCTATTGTGTAGCTTTGCACTAAGAAAATAACAACAAATTAATAAAAATAAATGGATTTCCAATGAAATCGCTATCAAAACTTAGCAGCGCGTGGACTTTGATTATCTTTAGTTATGCTACAATTTCGTCCTTTTTTGTAAAGGTAAAATTTTATTATATTGAAAGATCAAAAATTAGTGTGGTGTCAATATATGAAATATAGGAAAATTAAGTAGACGACAATTGTTGTCATTTTGTCTCAAGCAAAATATTTGTTTGTATATAAATGTGCAGGTGACCATAATTGGAGGATCAGTAGTAACACTGTACACGCTTCTACACAACCCCAAAGTACGCGAATATGACATCACAAGTATAAGAGAGATAATCACAGGCGGATCTCCACTAAATCGTGAAGCCAACGAACAAGTTGCCATGACAGCATTTCCATTCTTACGTGGTGTCCGTCAATGTAAGAACTATTCATATCATAATTTTTATTTTGTATAATTTTCTACGAAACAAGACATTTTTACTGGTTATTAGCCATATCCGTCTGTTAAATCATTGAAAAAAGGTATTAACCATCACTATGATAACTTTATCTTTTGGATATTATAAATAACGTCTCGACCACTAATATGTCTGTCGTATTCCAGTCTGCATGATGAGTCCTGGTATTCGCGAAAGACCTCGTCGGCACTTGACGTAGTAGATATAGTGTGGTTGATACATTATTACATTCTTCTTTACTTTCACACATAAGTTATTTCTTTCCATATTGAGCTAGTCACAATCCACGCATAGTGAGTAGATCTAGACATAAAACGAATGAAGCTCAACATATAGTGAGCGAAGCTCGACTTATAGCAAAATGACTTGGACATAAAATGAATGAAACTTGACCTATACAGAGGGCTGAGTACAGTGTAAAGAACGATTTCCAATACGCAAATCAGTACGTCACGTGAAAACAGCAACTGATATAAAGTCGCGGTGGAACGCAATGTATCAGAACTACATATTGATATTTTTTAGTTCAGTAGGTAGTGTAACAATTGATCACTTGTTTGAAGAATATGTAACAGCTCTTTCTGACATAAAATATCCATACACTATCATCTTAACGATGTGTTCAGATCGGGGATTTAGAATTTCTAAGAATGAGATATCCTTTGTGCTTAATGGCATGGGGGGGGGGGGGACCAACTTAGAGACGAGAACTATCCAGAAAGACAACTACAACAAATCATACCTCAGCTGTGGTAAGCAACGTGCTGCGTCTACTAACAGGTACGAATCCACGAACACAAAGGTCAGTGACAAATACCGTTCACATGTCCCAGGCAACAGTACATATAACAGGCCAAGTGGGTATAGGTTCACCAAGATAAAGCTTCCAGTCATATACCCCGTTGAACTGTTACGTATCTCCAGCAACTAGAGAATGAAATTGGTATTCATGCTATTCCACATCAAGACTTACCGATCAACTCGTCGAATGCAGTGCGATCGGACTCTTGAAACAGACGGTGGTAAAACGTCGACCTCGTGCACTAAGCTGAATATGGAAAGCTCTCAGAGAGGAGTGGTTTGATTTGAACATGACAGCCGTACAACGTAAGCTTTTGCAATGGAAACTACGTTGCAGAGTTGTTGTCCAGATGCACGATCGTCAGATAGAGCACGACCGGAGGTGGTGACATGGATGTGGTGAAGATCCAAAATCATTAGTGTAACCTAATCAATCACTGCATAGGATGAAGCTTGAAGTATAACGAGTGAAACTCAATACTTGTAGTTCGTGAAGCTTGAAGTATAACGAAAGGATTAGACATAGAAAGAAACTGGACGTTTTCCGAATATCTGGCATTCGTACAGTTGTGTTCAACAGCTTAGTCTGGTGAACTTCATTTGTCCGAAACAAAGCGAAAAGAAATAAACAGATAAAATGTTTTTGTTAAGACATGTACAATAAATCATTATTATTTTCCCTCACTGCCTGTTGCTTCTACTTTTCTACGTCTTGCGGTATTTTATCTAGAGGTGTATTGTTTACAATCTATTATGAATTTGTCATTGTGCAACAGTGATTTTATAATATTAGAAAGAGTAAGTCATTTAACTTATTAAAATATCGTTGACACGGTAAAATGCAGAAAGAATAAGCTATAGATATGCCTAAGTCATAACGTTTACACCTATTTTTTTAAAGTGTGAACCTATAAATTTATCAAAATAATTAACGTTAAACATTTGAAAACCTACTGTTGTGTTACAGCAATTAACTTTTAAGATTTAAATATTCTAGGTATTTCTGGGTAATGCTTATGAGTATTAAGAAAGTGGATTTTTTAAGACTCAAGCTAGTACTTTTAAACATAATAGCTTACATAGATTACATAGTCACGAAACATAATATGCATATTGTCCGAAAAAAAAACGCTTAAATTAAAATGCTTAAATTAAAAAAAAAGTGAATAATACATTAAAAAAAACACACAACGTATCGTTGTTTGGGCAACAACGCGAAGCCTAACAGTGTAACAGTTTCAGTAAAGTTACTGGTCATTAGAAGGTAAACTCGATTTACTAGTTGTTTAAATTACATAAATTGTTCTGTAGTTTACTTTAGAAATTACAGAAATGAGTTCAACTAAGTATATCAAATGAGGATCTTATTTTTATGTTCAATGTAACTTTCTTTTATATCATGATACAGGTTACGTTGAGCTATAAGTTATTTTCAGCACGTTGGATTTCCAACACGTTGTTTCGTATTGTATTTCATATCCATCTAATTCTGTTGTACTAGTTATTGACTCATTTTGTGCTTCATAGTTTACGGACTCAGTGAAGCCCTATTTGTATCCTGTGTAGAAAAAGGGAAGATCATTCCAAATTCGGTAGGAACATTGGTGGCTTCAACCGAACTTAAGGTACGTAGTCTCACTCCTGAAGTTTAACTAACTTTCTTATATCTACTACGATGAAGATGAAACACATAACATTAAGGTTTTTAAAATTCTAAAATGTGTTTAAAATTCATTGACCACAAAGTACGAATTTTATAAGATGCCTGCAAATTCAATAGTTAGATATTTTTGTAATTATTCTGAGCTTGAAATTTAATTTCTCGACTCTCATAACCTAAAGATGAAGTTTAAACTTGCAAAACAATAGTAAAACACTTTTGAAGTTAGAAAAACATATTTTTCTCATCAATCACAGCATTGTTTGATGCGCTGGTAATTTTAAGCTTCAGAGTGCACTAAAAACTACTAATTTAACTGCTTATCTTTATATTTATATCAAAACATTTTCAATGGAAAAGTCAATTGAAAATACAAGATGTATAAAGTGTGGTGATTAAAACTTAAGATTTTTCAGTTGATAACTCCGTATATATAGGCCTAATGTGGACTTGTTTAAAACTTGTTCGAACATAGAATTACGATTCTTTCTTCACAGGTGGTCGATGTTAACACTGGTGTTACTCTCGGGCCAGGTCACGATGGAGAACTTTTTATTCGTGGACCTCAGTTAATGAAAGGCTATTTGAAAAATTCTGTAATTACGCCAGAAGCATTTACTCCGGACGGCTGGTATGCAACAGGTTGGTCAAAGCCTTTTGGCTTAAGTTTCATGAATCATGATGTAAACCAAATTTAATGGATGATAGGATGGCATTTATCTATCGATAGGTGAAAATTTAAATGGTCTGGCTTTTTCTGAGTCATTATAGTTAGTATTTAAACTGTTTACTTTGAATTCTTAGGTAATGAGTTTAGAAAATAATCCGTCTAAATTTACAGTTGTATAATGACTGCTCAATGGACTTGGCTTTGGGATAATTTAATGCTTAACTATTTGTAAGTTCAGATCATCCGAAAATGGCTCATTAAAATCCTGTCATAAAAGTCAAGTTACTTTTGCGCACGCACATTAGGATAATTATTTGAAACTGGCAAAATATGATCGTATATAGAAAGAGATAAAAAAGGTTACAATTTCAAAACAAAGATAAAAAGAACCATTTATTATCTATCCTAAATAGACAAACTACTAAACTCTTTCAAGCTCTGATAAGTCAAAACATGCACTGATTTAAATTTCCTTTTCTGTTCATTTCCTGTAATTTGTAACCACCAGACTGGTTAATCTGCTGTTAGTCAATACGTTTTTAGAAATAAAACAACCAGCCAACAAACTGGTAAAGTTACCGTTATGAGCTTTAAACAGAATTTAAGAAATAAAAGGTTAACGAACAGGATCGTAAAGTTACAACTGAATTCAAGATACTGTTCTAGAAGCATACATAAATGAAACATACCACGATATAATTACTTTGTATTCTGTTTGTAATATTTCTTTCATCCGTTCGATCAATCATATGAAATAAACTTGCATTTTTATGTATTCATTCACATCACAGGAGACTATGGCCATTACGATACAGAAGGAAACCTTTACATCACAGACCGTCTAAAAGAGATGATAAAGACTGGTTTTCACCAGGTTTCTCCATCGGAAATAGAGTCAACATTGTGCAAGCATCCTGATGTAGAGGACGCTGCTGTCGTCGGAGTACCAGACTCTGAATTAGGAGAAATTCCACGTGGTTTTGTGGTATTAAAGCCAGGGAATCATGTGTCTCAAGAAACTTTAAAGCAGTTCGTTTCAGGTACAAGCTTTAGCATCACAGTAAGCTGACAATAAACGTTACACTTTAGATAATGTCACAATTATTCCATAATGCGCATTTGTGCTAAATTAGTACCATTTAGAATTTTGAAAACTTGAAGCTGGACTAAAATACTAAGATTAAATTTAAAGTCATCCTAACAAGATACTTTTACGCTTTTTCATTTTATTAATAACGGAGTTCAATAGAAAAAAGTGTAGGTTGTTTCATTAGATAGAGGGCTGATTTCAAAATATTCTGTTTTAATGAAAGTCTCAGGAGTGGAGTGACTAAATTAAAGAGAATATTAAGTTCAAAATGCCCCTTTCTTGTAACTTTCAAATGTCAAGTCGTTATTATGCAATACATCGTTTTATTCCTCTATCAAAGTGAATTGATTTTTCAGGTTATCTACCACCGTACAAACGACTAACAGGAGGCGTGGAGATTGTGGATAAAATTCCTCGATCTGAATTTGGCAAGATCCAGCGTAAAATTATGAAAGAACGTTTTATTCAACAAAGAAAAACATAAGGAAGACATATTTTACTCTTCTCTTGGCGGTGTTTTTTCTTCTAAACCTCGTATACTTTACATTTTCCAACATTAATTTTGATACAAAAATTATTCTCGTAGAAATCACAAACTCGTGTATACCTATTTGTTTTCTTTTATTGTTTTCCCTATTTTAACAAAATAAATGGCTTTCATAGATTGCTACTGTCTGTCTCACACTATTTATATGTTTATCATTAATCGTCTGCTCGCCTTCTAGGAATCTATATTATCGACGTCAATGTATTATTGCGCACGACATTCTATAGCCTCAACATCAATGAATTATAAACACAACTTCCGACAATCGTCTGCTTTTAACTCTCTTATTATAACAAAAACTAAGCAATCATAAAATATTCACTCAAAAAATAAATTAATCAATAATATCTACACTATCATGAAAGTTATAAATAATGAAATTCTAACCAGTCCACTATTATATAATTGTAAAAGTTTTTTAACAAACTTAAATGTAGATGAAGCTAATAATTTACCTTGTGAGTGTGAAAATAGTTTATTTATTGACACTTTTCATAAACATATTATTACTGGTAACTTGGAAATTATAAAAGATATGTGAAATAATTTAAAACGGATCTAAATACAGAATTACCATAAAATGTAATCAGCAAAATATTCTAAAATCTATTGAAAACAATATTGATGAATACATTTTGAAACTTAACTATATTACACCTTAACCACCTAGATAGTTTTTGGAATGGAAGTTTTATGTGCTTAAAAATATACGATTTAAATTATCCTATAAAAAATTTAAAAAATATCCTATAGATTTACTGTTTCATCAATTAAAAAAATAATATTCAAGAATTACTAGAAAAATATGTTATATTTCCCATTGATAAAGCTAATTGTAATTGTGGCTTTATTGTAAAAAGTTTTATGCATTAATTATCATAAATGAAACCAACAGTACACAAACATTTAAACTTATTAACCAATCCAAAGATATGGTAATTAATAATTTCATTAAAGTTTATAAAAATACTTTATTCTAATTAAGTTGATAATAGGGGCTGGAATGTCAACCTCAGGAGGTAAGTTTATTTTACTTACTCCCTAGTGGCAGTACCTTATTTCGTTAGTTTTCTTTTAATTTTACTTTGGAGAGCAGTCACCTTCCAACAACTGTCTGAAGGCCGTGAAGAGTGATATAGATGTGGGACGTTGTGGGCTTGAGCACCCACATCTCGCTCTTCTAACTTGAGTTTCTTTTCATGATTTTATGTGATTTTTTTAAAAATGAATTTCGTTATGTGAGACTGGCGAATGAAGGTTAAGACTGATAAACTGTGTATTCCCACTGCAATGTGGGTCCTCTTTGCGCAGTCACCTCCAAAACCCAGGGCACATTTTATATCCTACATTATAGCCTGTACTCTAGGGATCCTTTTAATTTATGCGGCGTCTTTAATGTAATTTTTGTTTATGTGTATTCAGCAATTCTACACATGATAAACGATGCAAATCAAAGTTTCAACACCACAGTGGCCTTTACCCACTCGATTTTAATCTTGAACAGAATCAGTATGAAATGTAAACGTTATTTACAATATGCAGGAAATGTTTTGAAATTTTGCGTGATGGGAATGGGAGTGTGGGCATCAAGTATAACTTTGAAATTTAAGTTAAATTATTTGTAATTTAAGATGAAGTGCACGTGTAATTTTTATTTTGCACACTTTGTTTGTATATGTCATTACTGTATGTAAACTGATACACTGGTTGCGAAATATACTTGTTAATTTATTAAATGTACATGAAAAATTATAATCTTCCCTTTGTTTTTATAATTTGCTGCCCCTCAGTGGTACAACGGTTTGTCTACGGATTTAATGGTAGAAACCGAGTTTCGATACTAATGGTGGGCAGAGCACAGATAGCCCATTGTGTAGCTTTGTGTTTAACTATAAACAATAATTTGCTTTATAGATTTAAAAATTGTC
>NW_013665886.1:757448-758006 GCF_000517525.1 Limulus polyphemus
GAAGTTACGGAAAGTTAATTAACAAACGGAGACGTAACAATAGTTTAATAAAACAAAGTGTACGTTTTTAAATTATTGTGTACATTTAATAAATCTAGAAGTATGTTTCTCAACCAACTTTTCAATTTGGAAATGGTAGACTAATTTAGTAGTGACATTTATAAATTGTAAAGTCGATTTATGATTTTCCTGGTTAAGCGATGAAAGAACCGCGAAAATATGCAAACATATAAATTGCACATACACTCTATTTTAAACTGCAAATAACTGAAATTAAAATTTTACAGCTAGCGCCTGTACACGGGATCCTTACTTCATATGCATCCCTCTATCAGTATCAGTTTTCAACGATATCATATTCATAAACTTTACAAAGTGGAAAGAGAAAACCATATCATTCAACAGTAATAAAGTGCAAGAAGGGTAAAAATGTTTAAAGAAAACTTTTCATCACTCGAGAATAATTTATTCAAGGAATAACACTCAACGCGAGGAAAAGAACTCTGTGGGTAGATCCAGTGGTGGGATTCAGCCGGTTCACACCGGTTCTTGCGAACC
>NW_013665886.1:759006-760659 GCF_000517525.1 Limulus polyphemus
CATAAATATATTTTACATATAATCATTGGTCTCTATCGGGTCAATATGGTATGCTGCTAGTGAGAGAACCTGTTGTTAAAATATTTGAATCCCACCACTGGGTAGATCTGTTTGTAAGCTTTTAGTCTCAGCTATTTGGAAGGCTCGGCATGGCCAGGTGGTTAAGGCACTCGACTCGCAATCTGAGGGTCGCGGGTTCGAATCCCCGTCACACCAAACATGCTCGCCCTTTCAGCCGTGGGGGCGTTATAATGTGACGGTCAATCCCACTATTCGTTGGTAAAAGAGTTGGCGGTGGGTGGTGATGACTAGCTGCCTTCCCTCTAGTCTTACACTGCTAAATCAGGGACGGCTAGCGCAGATAGCCCTCGTGTAGCTTTGCGCGAAATTCAAAAACAAAAAAAATGCTATTTGGATTGTAATACAATTTATGATATACGTTGTTAATTTAATCTGAACGATATTAATGAAGTAGTTCAATAAGTTTAATTACCTAACAGATAAATTCAATCTGAAGTGTCCTAAACAATATTTGTGATTGTATCCAGTACTATTGTCATGAATTTAAGCCTATTAATTTTCGTCAATCAAATCGGATGCTGGTATGTTTGGAATTTTAAATAATTTTCACAAATCAAACAATAACTAGATAATATTACATGTATCGATGGAATATTTTTTAACGCAACAACAAACAAAACTTTGCACGTGGGTAAGAGTAAAATTGTCATGGTTAGAGGTAGTTGTAGTCAGCCTATTATTATTAAAAAAGGTACACAAAAGAGTTTGAATTAGCTATTTAATTAATTATAAAGGTAACCGTTGCAAGTTACATATTATTACAAGTACTGAAGTGAAGAGCACTGTTTGCGCAGAATATTTTACCTTGGCTGACTTGTTCGATAAAGAGGATTTTCTTTACGCTAAAAGGCCGTTTATTCGAAGACCTTTCAATGTTATCATTACTGGCTTAATTATATTTGTTTTTCAAACTGCCAGGTAGAAGAATGTTGAAATGATTTAGGGGACAAAAAGAGAACTAAGACGAAGTCAGGAATATGGAATGGGGAGTTTATGGGATGTTCATGAGATTCCCTCTTCTTGTCAGAGTTCTAAGAGATTGTGTAGATTAGTTGTTATGGTTTTGGAAGTGTTTTTGTTTGTTTGTAGTTAAGTGCAAAGCTACACAATGGGCTGTCTACGCTGTGCTCATCATGGGCATCGAAACCAGACTTTTAGCGTTATAAGTGTGCAGATATACCTCTGAGCCTCTGGGGTCGTTTGGTAGTGGAATGAACGAGGAGGAAGGAGACTAATTAATGAAGTCTCTTACGTAAGGTTACTTAAGAAGACTGCCTCTTTTAGGGTCATTTCTAAACGACTGTAGTTTGTCATCGAGTCTGAGTTTCTAATGCAATTTACTATAATTAATTTCTGACGGAGTTGTAATAATATATATATGTTTGGTCCATGCGGAATATGTAGGGGCTTCCTAGGGCGTTGATGAGATGACTAAATTTCTTTATTTTGCTGTTTTTAAAAAAAAATTAATGTAACGGTCTTCTAGTTATTGGTTTTAATTTGGTTGTTTCTTGTAAGTTGTGGTGCTTATACTGAAGTACAGTGGTGTGATTCAAATATTTTAACAACAGG
>NW_013665886.1:761659-766434 GCF_000517525.1 Limulus polyphemus
TGCTAGTAAAGTTAGTTGTAAACACGCGTACTTGTAAGTTGTAACGTTATTATTAGGCCTATACATACGATTGTTAACAACTGGTTCGTGGAGGTCATTAAATTCTAAGAACAGGTTCGCACGAACCGGTGCGAACCGGCTGATTCCCACCACTGCTGAAGTATATTGAGGTTGTCATATAGCAATACGCGTGACTTGGTTTTACAGTTTCTGTAGTTTGTGGTAATTTCTAAAACCATATTCATAAATGAGTCTGTTTTTTTTATAATTTCGTTACTACTTTGGTAAGTGGTAAGACAGATTCGATTAAGCACGGTAGTGTTTAGTATGAAGTGAAGAGCCGGGAAAAAATGGCCGTCGCATATTATGTATTGCTCATCATAGTCTCAAGTCTCTTATAACAATCTGAGACTTTTTTTTTATTTTTATAAATACCTAACTTAGGTTTTCTAAAGCTATTAAGACCTCCAGTCACCTCGCTGAAGTAGCAAATCGGCGAGTAGCGTAACAGCCAGTTGTTCTGTTGATTATTCTGATTCTAGCGTCAGAAGGGCTAGCTCGCCAATGCTTGAAGTTGTTGCTATGACTTTCACACCGAAATGTTGCATTTTAAACTTGGGGAGTGCAGAAGTAGCATAGCGTTTCACTAACTTCAACACTTGATGTCCATCAAGACAACTTATCACGCCAGGCTAAAACTGCTGCCTTTGTAGCGATAGTCATTCATTAATATTCATAGTTCATCATGATATCATTATGTATTGAAATTATTATTATTACCATCAAAGTTACTTTTATATGACATTCAATTACCACCAGTACAACAACAATCATCCTTTACCGACCAATTATAATTGTCGTTTCCCTTTTCATGTGTTTTCTTCACTGTAGGTTCCTCAACATTAAGTCCCAAGAAGTCAGAACTATTATGACCAGTAATTTAGTGTGTAGTATCACTATATGAGGCCATTCTACAAGTGTAATGAAGAAACCGACAATGATATTGACAATAAATATTACCATTGAATTTTTAAAATAAAACAAATGTTCACTAATAAACTTACTTCAATTGGTATTGTATATAAAAAAAAACGGGTGAAATCGAGTAATAAGAAAAATATAAAAAATAAGGATGATGTAGGTATGGCAATGCGAAAAAGTAGAGAAACAAGGTAAGGATGAATACACAAACCCACATAAAAAATTCCTACATAAGTAGCTACATCTTTCCAAGAAAAACTTATCAACAATTAAATGTTGAATTCCTTTCATTTGCATGAATTCGAGTTTGCATAAAAGTATTTAAACTAAATAAAGCTATAAAGTCTTACAATGGCTAATTCCCATAAGCTGGTAACATTGAGTCAATGGCCACTTATGTAGGAAGCTTTGTATGGTTTTGTGTTAAAATTCACAGTGTGACATTTCTCAAATCGCCGAAGATGTTTTTGAATAACGGTCTCGTACTTCTGAACATCTCCCGGTGACTCAGTGGTAAGCTTGAAGGCTTATAATGTACAAGTAGCCCATTATTCAGCTTAAGAAACCATTGACTTAAGTTTTGATATTGATTTACCTTTAAGAAGCCTTAGCGTGATAAGGTATTATAAAATTACATTAATATCCAACCATATTATTAAGAGTTATTTTCCAACTTTGAAAGTTATTTCTCTATAATTTTAATTAGGATTCGGGCCCCCTTTTGGCTCGCCCCTTCCCTCGTAATTGCGGAGATATATTAACGCCACTTATCCCAGGTCAACTCATGCTGTGCCAAAATAAACTAAAAAATGCAAGTTAATAGGTTAACTATGTTTTACAAGTTTAAATTACTACATGCGATCTGACTATAATAATAATTATTACATTACGCACTCCTGATCCAAATCAGTTAACGTATTTTCGTTATAGAAGATATTTAGATGACACTTTGTGATATTTAAAGAAAAAGAGAATACAGTACAGTTTGTTCAGTATACGAGTTAATCTAATCGCAGCATTAAGAGTATTATATAAAAAATAAATTCAAAACTGCCTTTTATAAATCTATGTTTTCCTTCTCAGAATGATAGGGTAATAATTAAAGAATAATCAACAACATAAGCACTGGATTGTACGTGCATGTAGACCGTTTTTATAGTTATACATTACAAAGATCAACCTTGTACACGTGTCAATACATCGAACAAGAGATATTAGAGATGTTTGTTGTTGTTTTTTCACGAGGAATTACAACTCACAAATGTAGTTTTACAGTCTTAGTATCACAGTGAACCAACAATATTTGAACACAAGTTAACACCCTTTCCATATGAAACAATGTACTCTATCCAAGCTAATAGTTGGATTTGTGTTGCCGCTTTCCAAAGTAGGAAATGTCTTAAAGAAATGTTGCGTATACATTACCCTCAATTACAGTTCACAACAATATTTAAATCTTAACTTCGTGTTATGAATTTCACCTCATGAGAGGTCGTATAAATCTTCAAACGTCAGAAGTGGTTAATGTCGAATTTAATTTTCCTTGCATGGGTAGTACAAAACGACACCTATTGGCCAAGATAAAAGTGCTCCGTCGAAAATCTTACCTTATGTCGACTCTATAGCAAACTGACGTCGGTAATAGGCTCAGTGATCGGCTGTGTTTTTGTATGAATCACAGTGAGTTATATTTATTTCAGTTAATAACAAGTCTAAGAGTACCCGGAAGAGAGATAATATATGATTTCCCTTTTGTCAATCAGAGGCGTCGCTAGGTACTTAAAAGATTCGTGACTCGGATCCATTTGCGCGGGAATTTTTGGCGTTTTAGTATGATATCTATCATGGTTTTCTATTGTGATTTTTCAAGACACCAATAGGGGATTCGGGGCACTCTCAAATAGAATCGGAGCACGGGCCCCGTGTGCCAGTGCCTAGTGATTCCTCTGTTGTCAATCCTTTAGTGTTCCACGTCTATAGGTGGATTTATGTTTTTTTCCTTTAACTCCCTTAGAAAATTGTATGGACATCCCCTTCTGTTGTTAAGATAAGTACATCAAATCCCACATTTAAGCCAAAACAAACTTCATGTGCAGATAAAAAGAAAAAAAAAAAGACGTAGAAAGTCGTCCAGTAAGGCTACAACCCCCTCACACCCCCAACGTTCTGAAATGGTCTCGCCACCTATATCCCAGTCTTCTGATCCTTCCATCTCGAAAAATCCGCTTTCTTTTTTACACTTTGATATCCTGCTTAGTAGATGCAACCGATTACACTTAAAAAGTTTTAAAAAAAGATCATGTCGATACACAATTTGTTAAATTCGTGAATTGACCGGTGGAGGCCTAGCTTTAAAGTAAACTCTCCAGAAGTAGCTTAGCAACTGGAATATTATAATTATCTGATCTCATTCTTCCACAGAACCATGAAGAGTAATCTCTGGAATCTCACCAGATATATTAGTAGATGAGCTTCAAGAGGAACTTTCATGTCGAGGCCATCGAATTTTAGCTGTAGAACAATTAACTTGTAGGCTTGAGGGAGAAACTATAGAGACCTGGAGCACTGTGGTTGTCTTTAAAGAAACTACTTTGCCCACATTTGTAGTAATTGGATTCAAGAAATATCCTGTTAAACTATATAAGTTCCAAAGATTTGGACACCTAACTTCTCACTGTAGAAAAAAACCGTGGTGTTCGATCTGTGGTGCTCCACTCGTAATCTGTGGGTCGTTAGTTCGAATGTTGTCACCGAACATATTTATCCTTCCAGCTGTGTGTGTGGGGGTGGGGGAAGTTATACTCTGAGAATTAATCCCACTGTGCGTTGTTAAAAGAGTTGGCAGTAAGTAGTGTTGACTAGCTACCTTCTCTTTAATCTTTCGCCTCAAAATTAGTTATAGCTAGCGCAGTCGAGTAGCTTTGCACGAAATTCAAAGATCAAACAAATCGATCTGTGGTGACTCTCATTCACATTATGACTATACTGTTAAATCTGCCCGTATGTAAAATGCAGTAGACACTTCAGTACTGATTATAAATTATGCCAGCAAAAAAGAAAAAAAGGGGTGTGTGATTGTGTGAAACTGGAACAAATCGCAGCATTATACAATGTTACCTGATTATAAGCTCAAAAACTACTGTCTACACCTGTGGTGGTATTGAAGAAAGAAGGGGGATGTAAAATTGGAACAAATAGCATCATTATACAATGTCACCTGATTATAAGCTCAAAAACTACTGTCTACACCTGTGTGGTATTGAATGATACTTATGCTAATGGTCTGTCTACGAACTTGTTTAGTTCTTCGCCTTATATTCTATAAAACATTACATTCCCATACTTGGTGATGAAAACTGTTGGTGATGCTTGTAACTTTGAAGATAGAAGAACATAAACAGGCTCACTGCTTTGTGGGGTTCTTGCCTCAACTTGAGACTTTGTTGTTCAGTGTTACATCTACCATATGTGATTTAATTTTCCACAAACTTAACTATCCGCACATTTAAGAAAGCAAGTGTCAAATGTGATAAAAAAGTGCCTCCCTTCAATTTCCAAACTCTGGCTTTCGTGATCTAACTACACACAGCAAACCCTTACCTGTAGATTACATGAAGCATTCCACAACCACAGATGACCATTCTGTCACTTCAGACGCAGATGTTCTGGGGTTGATGGTGATCACTTATTTTTACCTTCCTCCTCCCTTAACCACCACACCCTCCTCATCAAGATCACCACAAACACAAAAGTAACGTGTTGCTGTAGTATCTATACTATTATCCTGCTTGTTT
>NW_013665886.1:766751-771678 GCF_000517525.1 Limulus polyphemus
GTCTACTATTACAATTCGTTTATATTGTGCTAGAAATGTTATATTTAAAGAAGTACTGTTACGATAAAGATACTAATTTGGCCGGAAATGTTTTGCGGGTCTCTGCTAGTTATGTATTGTTATTGTTTTTAATATTAATTTGTTCATTCCTAATACGAATTTATTGGGGTCAGTAATTACTTGGTACACTGATCCTGGGGGGAGCACTCAACTATTTGCACATAGCCAGGAACAGACATATTCGTATAGTAGAGGTGTTTATTTCTGAGGTTGTTAATGCCAGTGCCCAAATGCCTGTCTATCACGTTTTGTATCTCCTAAACAATTAATCGTAGAAAAACAAAATGTATATATCAAAATACTTATGTTACAGAAAAATTATTCATTTTTTCGCAGTTCCTGAAATGTCATTTTATACCAACATAAATCCGTCAGTCTTCATATATACTGAGTAGTCAATCTGAAAAAAAAAAACTTTTTGTGAGGAAATTTCACGAAAAAAAACGGGACCTCTTCCATCAACTGGTTGAAAGAAATGTTTCGAAGATAGGAGCGTGAACGGAAAAAACGCGCATAAAGAGAAGAACGTGTTTGAGTATGTATTTGTTGTTGTTCGCTTTATATATATATATATACACACACACATATATTTTTCATGTCGGTATTATATACATGCATGATTTTATTATTTCATTTCAAATATTTTGTTCTAAATTGAGTTGAATGTCTCCCCTTTGACACTTCTAATAGAAATGACAACTGTCAAAAAAGTGCTCACTTCCGTAATGGTCTTTCCTTACTCTTAGTAAAATGAGAAGGATTGGTTGGCATCCAATGGGAAAACCTCCCAGCGGCTAATTAGAGAGACTGAGTGCTCTAATGTACTGCATTAACTATTACATCGAAAAACAAAGATTTTTGCCAACAATGCGTTGTATTCAATCTCTTCTGCTTAAAACAAACACAGTGCAATTTTCCTTGTTGAAATAACACATGGAATGACAAAAGACGGTTGTAAATGGCTCACTAAACAATCATATTGCACATATGCTTTGATACAAGGGATTGAGTTGACTGCACATTTTATAATTATTCATCGCTGTTTTGAGGAAAATTACCATTGAATTGTTTCAATGGACATCAGATAGTGAATGCATAATTACATATTCTGAGCAGCTAGGAAATATCGTCATTTCACTGATGTTGCTTCTGAAGACGTGCATCTAAAGATTGCTCTAACTCTTTATATCTTCAATGAAATGCTTAATTTTTGGGCACACGGTGTCAAATGGTGGAGGTATGTTCATAACATGTCTCCTCAGATTATTTGTATCTGAGAATTTTGGCTCCATTCTTCATCTGCTTATTGCTTTCTTTATTACACTGTTTGTAATTATGATATACTTTGAGATTCTTTCTAACCGCAAGACTCTTTCACTGGAAGCTATTGGAATAAATATTTACTGGGGATCAAAAATTCTTATTCTTAATATTTATAATACCTTTACCTGTGTAACACTTTTTACTATGGAAATATTACAGTTCTTATTCTACTTCCTTCCTAAATCTTACTTTATGGAGATTTTAATGCTTATGATTCCTTCTGGTGATCAACCTGAAAGGATTCTAATGGATTAGTGCTAGAACTAATTTTTGAAGATTGAGATCTTGTAGTACTAACCTAAATACCACTATTCCTACTGTGGTAAATGTAAAGCACTAGATTTAAAGTTGGAAGATCGCCCTTTCTGTGAAGTTCCTATTTTCAATTTAGCTAATAAGTTTGAGAAATACTCATACTAACAAGCAATCTTAATTTCCACCCCTTTCGACTCTAAAAGCTCCAAAATACATAGTTGCTTGGTGTTCTTCAGAATCTTTCAAACATATTATCCTGTGGTGTCAAGCTTACTATAGTCTGACTCGATTCTTCAATCAAGATAATCTTCAGAATTATTGAATTTCCTGTGCTTGAGCTAATCGATGTATTCTTGCTTGGAAATGAACAACCTGAAAAAATATTTGTTTCCAACTTATTAAAGACACCCCTCTTTCAAAGGTTTGGAATAATTTCCCAAACTTTTATTAGAGCTACCATATAGCTCATAAGGTAACTTTGATTGCTCAAGGATGCTATGTAACTATTCCAATTGCAAAATGCACGACTTTTACCGAATACCTTGTACATTTGGTTGAACGACAAGAAACACATAGACCCTTTTTCGATGACGAAAAACCCACTTTGAGACTAATAATGGTTGGAGACGGCTTGAATGGGTAATGAAGAAAAACTTTAATATAAGTTTAACATAACAGCAAATGTACAACGTTTCGACAAGGTTTTGTCATCATCAGGTAAATAGACCCTATCCTTTATCTCTACAACAACTAGCCCAAGATCCCACTAATTAGTTAAACGTACCTCCTTTCACAGAAACTGGGCTACGCTCTGCTGGCATGTACTAAAAGCCGGAACGGAACAGGAACTCTGTACTAAAAAACGGTGCGCTGGTCGAAACCCTATGAATAACTTGCTACTGCATAACAATAGGAACCCTACTTAAGAAAAACGTGACGAAATGCCTAAAAGGTAGAGAGGACACAGTCCTTATATTTACAACAGTCGGGATTACCACTAAACGCAGTAAATACATGTTGCCTCAGGCAATGGGGAAACAAACAAAACTTGTATTTGTTTGTTGTTGGGTTGTTTTTCTTTTTTTGTAATTAAGCACAAAGCTACGCAATGGGCTATCTATTCTCTGCCCATCACGGGAATCGAAACCCGGTTTCTAGCGTTGTAAGTCCGCAGACATGCCGCCGTTCCACTGGGGGGCAAAACTTGTAACACTCGCACGAAATAGTGTTCATACTAACAACTGTTAAAATTAAAACGCAAAGACAGTTGAGTTACTTTCCTTTAAATATTTCATCAGTTAATCAATACTTACATCACGTTCAGGTAAACGTAAGTGGTATTAAAGACAAACTTCAATTTTCAACATATTTTTTACTTAATATCGACTAAGACTTCTTTACAACATAATACATTCAGTAGAATCCAAAACGACCTTCTAGGTTTTACCAATTGGTTTTCAAAAGTCCAGCTTCATTGAAAGTTGAGCTATATAGGTTTAAGTAGCCTCTCAACGAGAAATCACACAGCTACATTACAAAGTAAAAATATATTTTGTGTGCATAATAACTAGTTCCTTTTACGCAGTCGAGGCTACCTTGCATAATAGCTTCCTATCAGGGAAACAAATAGATATATTATAGAGTAAAAAAATATATTTTTTTTTGTAGATAACTTGCCCATAATGCTACTTGAAATACTTCTCTAGGAGATACATAGCATGATTTACAAAACGACCTCCTAAACAATACTGTGTTAATTTTATAGGCAGTCGAGGTTACCTCGCATAATAGCCTCCCACCGGGGAAACACAAAGATATTTTGTGTGCATAATAACTTGTTATTAACAACTTGAGACACTTCCGTATGAGATACATAACATAAATTACAAAACGACATTCTATACTATACCATGTTGGTCTCATTTAGAGTTCCTGGTTTCAGGATATCGATGCTACCCTGCACAATAGCCTCCCACCAGGGAAACAACACTATAAAGTTGTTGCGTCATCGAGATCACATGACTACAGTGACGACACGTTTCTAGAACTATCCCGTATCTTGGCGAATGCTCTAGTATTTGCTAGATATAGGGTGGTTTGGTATATATAAGAGGGGACAACGTGACGGAGGTAATGTGTGTATAGATAGTGAGTAATTGATCTGCAGTCAGAAGTATTATTGAGCACATTCGTTGTTATAGCGTTTGTTTAGCGCGATTGTTGAAGTTGAGTGTATCGGTAAAGTTGTATTCGGAAAGAATAAACCAGTTTTATTAAGTAAAGACTTGTGTCGTTAAAGTTTCGTTGAAACGAAGTTACGGAAAGTTAATTAACAAACGGAGACGTAACAAAGTAATATGATATATAGATAGTTTTATTAATCAAGTTTTGACACCAGAAAGTGTACCGCTTCTGATATCGCAACTTCTGTACTGTGTTTATTTTATCGCTTTGCACATCTCATCTCTGAAATACCACTGTAGTAACACAGGTTATTTGATCAGTAGCCAAAACTTAAAATAAAATTACTTAGTTTTAGTATCTGGCACTTAAAAACATTAATCACATTACCTAAGTAATGTTAGCACTAATATCCCAATTTATTTCTACGTAATATTTTTCCATTTCCTTTTTCCTTGCAGTAACCTCTCTAGCATTTATTGGAAATTCCTTTAACCACAGTGTTTCAGTAATTTCGTTCTCACCTAACACTTCCAATAAGTTTGAACTTTCAATCTGCTTTTATAATCGTTTTGAATCTTTCTTTTCCGAAACACATTTTGAAAGAGTGTCTTACTTTTCGGATTACATTTGTACACGTCTTCCGAGTTGAGAATAAACAGTTTTTTCGCTTTTATTTGGAAAAGTCAAGTAAAACATCTCTGTGTTGTTAAGAAATAGTGTCCTACAGAACTGAATTAAAATTAATAACTGAGAAAACAAGTTGTCAACTTTACGAGAAAAAATACGTGTGAACACCATTACATGAATGAAAAAAAAAACACCACCTGGCAAAGGGGAAACATTGAGAGTCGGTAAAGTAGTTCAGTTCCCTCCTACAGGGGACCGGCATGGCCAGGAGGTTACGGCACTCGACTCTCAATCACACATCCATTACTGACTAATTACACATCCATTACTGACTGTTTACACATCCATTACTGACTAATTCACACATCCATTACTGACTAATTACACATCCATTACTGACTAATTACACATCCATTACTGACTAATTACACATCCACTACTGACTAATCACACATCCAATACTGAATTATTACACATC
>NW_013665887.1:0-4780 GCF_000517525.1 Limulus polyphemus
CGTAAGGCCTAGTCAGCATTGGATATGGCATATATAACACACTTCTTTACTTCTACTCAAAAGTTCGTTTACTAACTCAATATCTTTGTGCTAAACAATAAACATACCTTAAACGTGCTTTAGTTGATTTGTGAACGCGATCTTATTGTGCATGATAGTCTATTGTTTAGCTTTGTGCTTAACAAAAACGGGCCTTAAACGTGCTTTAGTTGATTTGTGAACGCAATCTTATTGTGCATGATAGTCTATTGTTTAGCTTTGTGCTTAACAACAAACGGACCTTAAACGTGGTTTAGTTGATTTGTGAACGCGATCTTATTGTGCATGATAGTCTATTGTTTAGCTTTGTGCTTAACAACAAACGGACCTTAAACGTGGTTTAGTTGATTTGTGAACGCGATTTTATTGTGCATTTATAGCATTTCTCTTACACGCAGTATTATATAAATAACCGACATTTATAAAAAATAATTCGAATAATATACAATAGAATAACAATAAACAATATCAAGGTAAGTTGACTTTCCTGTTTACTAATAGTTTAAATTACAGTGTCATCTAACATTTTTTATAAATAACTTTTTCATCTAACAGTAGTAGATTTAAGTACTGAACTCTGTGGATACTCACTGCGAGCCTTTGTTGATATTTTCTTGAGTAGTTTGTGAAAGTCTTTTTCCTCGGTTTTGTTTCGTCAAAAACCTCATTAAAAGACTGTCGACCTAGAGCCGTGTACACAGCCCCAAAGGTGAAGAAACAGTTGGAGTGACCTAAAGACTGATCCCGGAAATCGTGGAACAACAGAGCTACCGTTTTCCAGTGAAACTTTGTAACAGTTCCAGGAACAGATGTCCGATTTGAGAGTAGGACCCGTTCATACGAGTCGTTAGACGATAATGAGGATATTTGGAATCAAAGTTACTATTTTGACCTCCAGCAGTCAAAAGCGGAATATTCCAGGTAGCTGAATACCTTGCTACAGGTGCCAGCACGTATGGGCAAAGAGGGCCAAGAAAAACGTCTGCTGTTCCAGATACATAAAAGTCAAACGCTGCCAGAGGTCCTGTTGTTGAAGAACAGTCCGTATCTTTGTAAATGATTTGGATTAGACGACCTCCTAAGCGTTCATACAGACCTTTACTTTTCAAGGTTTGGATGGCATACAAGACTCCAGGTACGATTTTATGTAGAGAATAAGGTAACTTATCATTGCTTGGAGCCAAGACAATAATATTCAGAGTGGACGTTGTTCGTTCTCTTTCATAAAGAGACTCTCGTCGTATCGTGATGGAACTTTTGTTTGGAACAAGAGATCTCCTTAAAGTTCCTCCTTCAGCATAACTTTTAGCTTCCAATAAGTAACATAATAGAGTAAGTAGTGTTAAGTAAGCGAAGGACCACTTCATTGTAATATATGTTTATTACCACTTTTCAAAGAAACAAGCACCAAAAAAAAACTAACACAGATAACGGGTCTTCTTATGAGATCATCTTGAAGATCTGTTTTATCAGTGTTCTGTTTTATAACTTACAGCAAGACTCACTTTGTGCATTCTCTCTTTCTAGGCGTTACCATCACTCAGAAACAACAAGAAAAGTCATTCATTTGCAGTTTTGCAGATTAACAAGAAGGTAAAGTGAGCGCATTCGTTAAATCTCTATCAATCAATCGACAGTAAAGATTGCCACAACAATTCAAAGATTTCCAAAAGAAATATATTATTATTATTATTTTAGAGATATCTTCTCGTCGAAAGGTCCGTATTCTATTTTGGAAAAGATTAGGTAGCTTTACTTCTGATTTGTTCTTTTACTTACTCCACCAAAATCTGTGGTCGTAAGGCTTGTCTCTTGATGCCAATACTGCAAGTCGAAGGAACGCGTGTGGTGTTTACCCAATGCCGCGTTACACGAAACTATCTGCGAACAAGCGCGAGCCCTTACGTCATTCATTCCGTCACAAGCCGCGCCCGCTTTCTCCACTCGTCGCTGTCAGGCTGTTAGATAAATAATAGTAATAACAGATAAATATTCGACCCTATAGTTCAATTTTCTTCTCCAAACAAAATGTACTATCACACGTAAATCGTTCGGGTAAAAGTGAAGAAATGTATTACTATCACGTTAATAAATATATTGATGGTAAGGTTCTCGATCTTTTTTTAATATTATTATTATCGTAAAATAGCGGAGATGAATGCATTTGTGACGGGTGTGAATAAACAATTATATCTGAATGACAGTAATCGATCTAGTTCAAATATCATAGCTGTTTAAACCTGCATATAATGAATAATGCCCTTGTACTTGTATAGTTATCTGATCATAATTTTCATTTTATGTTTAATACTAACTATTGTCATAATTATTTAAGCCTGGTTATCACCAAAGTTGTTTAATACTAGCTATTGTCATAATTATTTAATCCTGGTTATCGTCATAGTTAGTTAGTCTTAACTATTTTTATATTCAATCAACATTGAATATCATCATAGTTCTTTAGTTCTAGCTATTACTATAACTATTCAGTATTGAATATCATCATGGTTGTTTAGCTCTAACATCATACTTGTTTAAACTTACTATAATCAGGACTGCTCCCTTCCATTTGTCATCGCTTTTTTGTGTGAAACTAGAAAAACTACACTGTCTGGCAGGACTCGATCAAAAGTAGTGTAAACTATCTCATGGGGTATTATAACCATCATTATCTTGAATATGGGGCTATTTTATGACAGCCACACGATGTAGGAAGTACCACCAAAGAAGTGTAATATTTTGTGTGATTGATTGGACGCTGAGAGGATGCGAATTGTGTAAGAGATTTTTCGTACTTTTTCAGATTCATTTTAAGTTCTGAAAAAAATGACTTCACAACTAGTCTTACCCTCCAGTGGCACAGCGGTATGTCTGCAAACTTACAACGCTAGAAACTGGGTTTCGATACCCGTGGTGGGCAGTGCACAGATAGCCCATTGTGTAGCTTTGTGTTTAACTACAAACAACTAGTCTTACCTATTTCATTTAACAGGAAATAAATCACTACACTTGCCAGTCCACATTCTGGGTCCACGAGGTTATTGTTGTTGCGGTGATCAAGTGACTACGTGTAAATCACTACACTTGCCAGTCCACACTCTGGGTACCCGAGGTTATTGTTGAAGCGATGATCAAGTGACTACGAGGAAATCACTACACTTGCCAGTCCACACTCTGGGTCCCCGAGGTTATTGTTGTTGCGGTGATCAAGTGACTATATGTAAATAACTACACTTGCCAGTCCACATTCTGGGTCCACGGGGTAATTGTTGTTGCGGTGATCAAGTGACTACGTGTAAATCACTACACTTGCCAGTCCACACTCTGGGTCCCCGAGGTTATTATTGTTGCGGTGATCAAGTGACTACGTGTAAATCACTACACTTGCCAGTCCACACTCTGGGTCCCCGAGGTTATCATTAATGCGGTGATCAAGTGACTACGTGTAAATCACTACACTTGCCAGTCCACACTCTAGGTCCACGAGGTTATTGTTGTTGCGATGATCAAGTGACTACGTGTAAATAACTACACTTGCCAGTCCACACTCTGGGTCCCCGAGGTTATTATTGTTGCGGTGATCAAGTGACTACGTGTAAATCACTACACTTGCCAGTTCACATTCTGGGTCCACGAGGTTATTGTTGTTGCGGTGATCAAGTGACTACGTGTAAATCACTACACATGCCTGTCCACACTCTGGGTCCCCGAGGTTATTATTGTTGCGGTGATCAAGTGACTACGTGTAAATAACTTTGCATTAACCTTAAATCATATTTCTATTGTGAATCTTTTTTGTTTACATTTATTTGGCATAACACTTTCGACAAACCTTCTTCAGAAGCCAAAACAGCTAAAATGTCTTAGCCAAAAACAAATGACAACAAAGAAACTTGCTTAAGGTTTAACCTTATGCCGTTTTCTGACAACTTTCGTTCTGCATGCATTAAGCGTTGCCTTCGAAAACGGCACGATTTATTAAAACAATCTTGGTTAGATTAAAAAATGCGGTTATACTTGTTTTCATTACGAATATGCATTAGAAATAACTAGAGATAAATATATTATACAGCGGTGTTCAGAACAAACTCGTCACGTCTGGCTTGTTCGATTTTTTGTTCAAGCACAAAACTATAAAGTGGGTCATCTGCGCTGTGCCCACCGCAGTGATCAAACTGTAAATGTTTGCGTTATAAGCTCTCAAGCATGGATTATAACCATTATTTTAATTCGATTGCAAAACCTATCCCACAGGTGACAAGAAAATGTTGTTTGAACATTGTTCATGATATTTGTGTTTGCCACTTTGCTGTTATAATAGAGATGATCATTTATACACAATTTACATTATATTTTGTCTGACTACATCTCATTAAATAGGATTTAAGTTTACAAAGGGCGTGTGGAACGAGGTAAAAGGATACTAAGTCGTTGACATTTTGATTCTTTATTTAATGTGTAAACTCCAAAAATACTGGTTTTACCTTACGACTAGGGTTATCAGTTTATGATGTTTAAAACACACGATCCGAGGAAACGTGATCACTCGTCATATGTTACAATATGTAATTGAAATAACATGCACGATCCGAGGAAACGTGATCGCTCGTCATATATTACAATATGTAATTGAAATAACATGCACGATCCGAGGAAACGTGATCACTCGTCATATATTACAATATGTAATTGAAATAACATGCACGATCCGAGGAAACGTGATCACTCGTCATATATTACA
>NW_013665887.1:5547-13303 GCF_000517525.1 Limulus polyphemus
AGTATGTATCTTTGCAATTAGAATGCCTTCATTAATGGTAAGTTTATTTTACAATACAAACACTTTCCATCACACATTAAAATGAGAAGGCTTTAAACTTTCAAAATGTACAATGTGTTATTATATAATATACAATGTTTAAGTTAAACAACTATAAATTCATCGTGAACTTATACTTAAAGTCGAATATCCTATCTAAAATCATTAACATTGTGTAAATTTCTTGCAAAAGGCAGGATTGCGCCTTTAATTGATTAATTTAATTATGTAGTTCCACCAAGATTCTTCTCTGATTAAATATATAAAATACATTGCAAAGATAGCTGATAAAGAAAATTTATTCCTCACAATTAATTACCAGTAACTTAAAACGTCTGTCCTTATGAAGAAAGTTCGGTAGTACATAATTTTATCTTCTTGCAATCGGTGGCTTCAAAACACCATTTTTCTTGTAAGGATTACATTGACTTAATTAAGTACCTTTGAGTGAGTCACCGTTTAGTGGAAAAGAAAGAATATTACAAACCTTGCTTTCAGTGTTTATTGTTTTATATCACAGTATAATAAATTACTCAGGTCTATACTGAAGACTTTTATTGGCAAAATACCTTCCATTGTTTCCTAAAATATCAAAATTTTATTATTTTATTTAGGATTCTCGTTCATCTAAAGAGAAGAAATATCTGAAAAGGTAATTTTTTTTTTTGCAATCTTCAGTCAAAAGAAAGCAACTATTATTCCCGCGGGCTTTGGGAAAATAAAATAAATGTTTAGATATTAAAAAGCTTTAAAAATGCTGCTTTAGAAAATATAATCACTGAAACAAAACACAAAAAAACAAAAACTGTCCAAATCCTCTTATTGGATCAGACAAGACTAATCCACTAATCCAGGGCTATTGACTGGTTGCCTTCCCTCTACGTCATCTACAAAGTATTATTGTTTCTGAAAAACAGGGGTTTGAGCTAGAAATATCGTCTGCAAATTAATTATTCTAAGCTTTCCAGTGGCACAACGGTATGTCTGCGGACTTACAACGCAGAAAAAGCAGGTTTCGATAGCTGTAGTAGGCAGATATCCCCTTGTGCTTAAATACAAAACAAACATTTGTTTCTCTTATCATCTCACGCACTGTCGTAAGTTTCTTTTGTAACCAAAGATTATTTTTATATTATGAAGACAGAAGTGACAAAATATTTCTATAATGGACGTAGCGTGTATGTCAGTATCTAGGTATGTAACCAAAACTCCTACGACATCTATTAAATGGCACCACAAACAAAAATCGATAAAAAGTTCACACTTTGGGTATACAGGATTCAGGCAATCAGAAAAATAACTGTGATATGTGTAAAAACCTTTTTTTTTAATAATAGAACACAATTCTGAATGAAAGTACTCTCCTCACAACAAGAACACGATTTTCACTAGGACTTTACGTGAGGGTTTGATTATATCTTTGTTAATGTAATATCTAAATGTAGTATTGAGAAACTGGTATCACTTTTAACACATAAACATATCATAGTTTATATCAGTAAAATTGAAGGACATTTTGAGCTCTGTACATTGAATTATTGTGATGACTACAGAGTACAATCCGAACACTTTTCCCATGCAGCACTTCCCAGAAAAAAAATCCTTTTTTAGAAAGTGTTAACTTTTTCAAATTTTGTTTTTCAATGAGGTATGAATACTACCTTTAGTAAGTACTAGTATAAACAGTTGCCCATGGGGGGCGTCTCTGCTAGCATAAATAACCAGCATTCTTACTCACTGATAATAATAGTTTTAGCCCAACTTTCAATGAAATTATAAAATACTCTTAAAATTTGGATATAAGATTTAATTGTTCATCAATTTTTGACACTTCTGCAAATTTCAACAAAAACGAAATGTTAGCATTTTAAGAGCCATTTCTAACCATGACAACTCGCCCTAAAGAATTATAAATAATTTCTACAAAAATAGCAATTTAAAGATACATGTAGTGGGGAAAAAATGTTTTAAAACTGTGTATTTAGAATGTTGAACATTTTTAACATAATGTAGTTCTGTAATTTATAATATGTTTCAATTCCAGAAAAACTAAGCTGCTACAAGCAAGTTAAGATATCATAGGTAACTTAACATAAAACATAACATACAATTTGTTAAGAGTAACTCTTTCTTCACCCGTACAAAAAAAACCACAAAAAAGTTAAAAAGTTTCATAACCTTCTAACTGAACTAGGTGAGAGATTATAAATTTAAAACTCATAGAACGTTACTCTTTATTGAAATTGGCTAATAAAACCATAACTACCCTTTGTCTGGATGGTCTAAAATAGCTCACAGCCGTTATGCAAGTTACAGAGGATAAAGTTATTGTACATGTAATAGGATCTTCACGTAACTTAAGTGAATAATTGTCAACTCACTCCCCAACCTGTCTTCTTAAAAAAAAGCGAATAAACCTGCAACCACTAGTTGTTCTTAAAGATAGGAACAACACACTAAAATATATAAAACTTAGTTTAGTGTTTTATCTTCAGGTGACACAACCTTCACCTCAGATCTGTGGTTTACATGATTACTACTACTGTTTCTCGCACGTTCAACTCATTGTTATATAAACAAGCCGATTTCCTAAGGCCTAAGATCGATGTGGTATCTGATATCGATTGTTGAAAAACAAACTAACCCAGAGTAATTAGGAATTATCCATTCCGTAAAAGATCCTTTCTATTTTTAACCAAGATTAGCAATTCAATAACATACACTAATCCAGTTTTCTATTGTTAATTAAGTGTCTTATTGTTTTCCATACCAACAAAATACATTAGTTCAATGATTATACATAATTCAACTACAATCAAACTATTGTAATCAAGGCAGACAGGTATTTATATAGTTATGGTTTGTTTGTAAAAGTATTCGAACATTTTTTGAGCTGAGAACGAGTTAACTTACTGAAAAAAATAATCTAAATTTTTACTTCCAAGGATAAGAACAATATTGCAGAGTTATGTAAGAAATCATAACGAAAATGAAATTGTACATGAACTGCACACGTTTTTACATATGCAGTCCAAGGTTAAAGATGTTTTTACTATATTAAGTGTACTTCACTTGTTTGTTTTTTTAATTTATTGGCATGTGTCAACGTTTGAGAAATACAAGTCCTTCAGAGGTACTGACAATATTAAGTAGTATAAGCTCAAATAACACGGCTGTCGTAAACAGCCTTTTATCAACCTACTGTCACTGTTTTACTATTACATACAGTCCTCCTATGAAGGCTTTTGGAAAATAGTCAATTACTTGTGTCAATTCAAAACCAATTAACCCGACATACCTTTACTTCGATAGAGATATATATATCCGTTAAGTGTTTAACATCAAAGTAGATTATAAACACCAAGAAACTAGCTACAAATGGGTCGAAACCATCATTATTTTGCTACACCCACACACTACTTTTTCTATTATATTTTGTGTACAGGCACACAGGAAATTATTACTTTGCCTATTTCTGAAAGCGTGTAATTTTTCCTCCAGAACACGTAGAAAGTGTTCGGGCACACGTTTTACTTCTAACGGTTGTGAAATAGTTTTTCGAAATTTAATGGGAGTAAACTTAAAGTACTTCGCCAATGTTTTAACAACCCAAAAGGTTGCACGTGACATTTAACATGATTGAGTTAATTTAACTTTGATGAACAAAAAAATAATTTCACGGGAACACTTTTAAATGAGGCAAGATTTAAAATAACAATAATGAAAACATTCTGGGTGATATCGTTTAACATTAAGTTAAAGTAGCTCCATAGATTTCTCTTCATAATTAGAATAATATTTGATAACAGTGACAAAAATGTCATACTTTGTGTGAGCGAATGTTAGCGTAAAGCTGTACAAATTGCTATCCGGGCTTTATCCGCCGCAGGAATCGAACCCAGAATTCTGGTTTTAAAAGCTCTTAAGATTATCGCTAAGTCACCGGGGACATGTTATCTGTTAATTGATTTTGAAAGATTATTCCATAACTCTCTTACTTCGTTGATTTTGTAAACCGATTTTGTAGATCATTAAAGTTGATTTCAGTGTAAGGCAATTTCGTACACTTTTTTTTTTTCGATGTAGAAATTTTGAGTCGAATACCCTACACTACCTAGCTACTGGGTTATTAATAGCTTTCATATCCATTACTTCTTGCGCTAATCTTTCAGTAATATAATTAAAGGTGAAAGAAGCCAATAAAGATGTGAGACAACATCGAGATCATTCAGTAATACGTTTGTTTGTTCCTAGTCAAGCACAAATATACACAATGGGCTACCTGTGCTGTGCCCGCCGCGGGTATCGAAACCCGGTTTTTAGCGTTATAGGTCAGTAAACTTACCTCTGTGCCACTGAAGGGGGAGGGGTGCTTGTCAATATGATTCAAAAATTAAGTTATTTGTTACTGGCTAAAAATTTAGATGAAAAAAAATATAAAAGATATTCAGTATTTATCTTTGATTTTGTTTTAACTGCACGAGTTAGTGGCTAATAATTATAATGTACCCAAAGGTTTAATCATGAAATATATCGAATACCTAGCTGAGATTTGATTTTTTAATACACGAGTTCGAACAATAATAACAACATACCACCTGCATTTCATTGTTAAGAACGCGGATAAAAATATACCCCTAAAGCTAATAATAATAATAATATATCACCTGTATCTCATTGTTAAGAACGCTAACAACAATATACCACCTGTATCCTAAATATTCTCGTACAACTTTGCAAGAAATTCATCAAGCTTCATCCATCTGCTTTACCAGTTTGAAGTCGACCCTATAATACAACCATGTTATAAACTTCACCGGTTGACCATTTCTGAGTTTGACGTTCATTACATTTTATTGCTAGTGGGAACTTAATCTTATCGTTCTTTTTATGTCAGCAAATTGAAAAAAAAAGTCGTTATTATTGTTCCTTTTGTTCAAGCTTTAAAAGCCTACCGATGTATTTAAGGAAAGCTTTTAACTTTCCCTGAAAGCCTTAAGTATATCATTTTTAATATTGTTTTCTATGCGCGTTCTTGTGACGATGGTTCAGTTAAAATTAGTAAAGAAAGAAGATAAACAAAAAAAATCGATTCAACGCCCTCAATAGTTCCAAAACACGAAAAATAGTGAATACTAAACAGGACACGTGTCAAATAATACAAGTACGCTTTGCAGTTTTAGCAAAAATTATAATTTCCAGAAGTTGCAATTAAATAAAAAATCCCAACGCTAACCTATTTACAATAAATAGGGTCGATTTAAGTTATTAGTGACTTTAATACTAAGCCTAGTTATAGTTATTTAGAAAATCCGAAATAACGAATAAATAAGTATCGGAATATACGCTTACTTATGATAGAAAATATTATCTTGATTAAATACTGCTTATAGATGCTTTACCAGCTGCTTTGACACATATTTTTTGGCAGATTAACTTATTGCATCTCATTCTATTGTCAAAATAGTATTTCAAATGAAAACATTTGCAAGATTAATTGATCAGGACAGAATTCAATTTTTGAAACAGTAACCCCGAAACATACAAGAGAATAGACAAATTTAGTAGTTTTTCTACATCTCGGCAGAAGGATTGACAGTGTTCTTAAGAAACATAACTTCTAAGCAACTAAAAACTAGCTATTCATTTGGAGCTCTCGTTCTTATTGCTAAGTTTAGAAGTGTTTTATAATTAAATTATAATGGCCATACTGCTAAATTCTATGCAGTGTTCTATTAACGATAATGTTTTTCCAGTTAAGTAGAATGTAGGTACAATTTGACATGACATGGAGATTTATAATATTTTATTTTCGTAGATGAGCGAAAAACTACACAAGGGCTATCCTAATTTTGAGCTCAAAGATTAGAGGGTATCTAGCTAGCCATCACACACACACACACACACCGCTAACTGTCGGGCTACGATAATAGAATAGTGGGATTTCATCTTCACCATCGTTGTTATAGCACGGCCTGAAACAACGGAGCACGTTTTTGCAACACACGGGACGTCAACCATGAATCATAAACACTAGGCCTCATTTAAGAGAAGTGCCTAAATTTTATAGGTGATATTTATTCAACTACGTATAACATATTTTTATATTGTTAAACACCGTGTTCTTCGAACGTTTCTTCTTTGAGCAGCTTAGAACAATTTGTACAATAGCTTTAAAAATCACAATAAGCCGTTAAATACGCGCGTAATCTCAATGATAAAAGCTGTAAATGTAAACTTCTTTTAAACCGTTTTCTTAACTTAGTCAATAGATAATCCAATGTCGTTCAAAATCTTAAGTATATAGTTATGATACTGTGTGTGTTTGTGTGTTTGTTGGTGTTTATTTTATGCTAGAAAGTTAAAGAATAATATAATAATTTAAAGACAGATCCAACACCACGCATTTCAGGATATTATATTAAAATGACATAACAAGAAATAGAAATAATGTCGTTTATCTTACTTTTATATCTTTGTCCCCCCCCCAAAAAAAAACAAGTTTAGTGACAAACAAGTAAATTTATGACTTAAAGTCAGTTCAGATTGTTTACTTTTACACTGACGCAAGTATTATCTTCAAGAACCGACCATACCTTTCTTGGGTCTTTTTACCCATACCGATCATTCCTTTCTAGGATCTTTTACCCAAGCTGATCATTCTTTTCTTGGGTCTTTTACCTATGCTAATAATTCTTTTCTTGGGTCTTTTACTTATGCTAATAATTCTTTTCTTGGGTCTTTTACCCAAAGTGATCATTCCTTTCTTGGGTCTTTTACCATGTTGATTGTTCCTTTCTTAAATCCTTTATTCATATAAGTTAAGGATATAAAATATGTGTCTATAAAATAATTAATTTTCAGTGGTCAGTAGAAACACTGAGTTTTGGTGTTTTACAGCAAAACGTGTAAATATTTTACTGTAGAAAATGATTTATTTTTGATGAAGAAAAAAATACTTGTTTTATAAATTAAACAGATATACAGATATGTAAATTTTAGAAGCTTTAATAATGTTTAATAATTTAAACAGTTGACAACTACGGAGATTTTAGAAGCCATGACAATGTTCATTTGCTTACAAATCTATATGAGCCATGATAGTTCTAGTTCATTTAGAGTAGTATATATTTCTTGTCAATAGATGTCGCTAGTAACGACACAAATTCATAACAATTTGAAGGTGTATGTTATATATTCTCGATATTTATTATATGTTGGAGACTGTTGATAAACTCATAACTAACCACAGTCAACGTCTTATGTTTAAAATTACTGATTACAGTTTGCAACTTGTTATTATACTTTATATAGTTTTGCTTTTGGTAGATTTAAAATATATCAGTAAATGTCGACTATGACAAAACAATATTATTTAATTAAGTTTTGGACATAAAAAGAGAGTATTCAGTCGTTTGTTGCCAGACTTTGCTAAATATCACAATATATATATATATATATATATATTACTAATATCAATAAGATGTGTTCAAAAAACAGAATAAAAAAAAACAATTATTTTAGCTTAAAAATTATATTTATCGTACAAATGAAACTATCTGAGTACTGAATTTAGCGCCCTCTCTACACTGTATTTGTTCCAAGATTTTAACCGGTCCCATGATAGATCAGCGGTACAATTACGGACTTTCAACGCTAATATTTGGGGTTCGAGTCCACGCGGTGGACAGAGCGCAGATAGTCTTTTGTGTAGCTT
>NW_013665887.1:14294-30974 GCF_000517525.1 Limulus polyphemus
TTTGGTTACCTTTTAAAATAAACTAAGTTAATTTACATTTTCTATTTCATATCTGAAATAACCTAGTAAACGACATATGCCACGTGGTAGCCAGTCTGATCTGTGAAATTTTACTAAGTTTAAAATCCCTTGGCGTTTCGTTTGAGAAAAGATTGACTTTTTCTCCGTTTCTTTTCACTTGAAATTTCTCTTATCTGTAAACAATACTTTTTTAAAACTGTTTCTAATAACGTACCAGTAAAAGAACCGTACTTGTTGCTTTCGAGTTTGAAACTAGATGAAATTATAAACATGTTAGGATTACATCAAACAGCTTTACTTAAGTAACTCCATCATCATAAATCAGTATTAAAAAAAAAATCTCTGTGTATGTGTTTGTGTGTAATAGTGCTGCTGTGTAAAAAGTATGATGAAATCTCAGAGGATTTCAACTGGTTTGTGTAAAAAGTGTGAAATGTCTGAGGATTTCAACTAGTTTGTGTAAAAAGTGTGAAATCTCAGAGGATTTCAACTAGTTTGACGTACACTAGATTTATTATATCTTCTATGCTAGAACCGTACTTAGCATATTTCACATTTGTCTATTTTACTTGACCATGAAATACATTCTTCAACGAGAAATGTTTTAAGGAATTTTACCATAGGTTTTAAAAGCAATTCTGCCGAGAAATATAATAAAGTTAAACATAAATTCCTCCAAAGTCGAAACTTATACCACCTATGTTCGAGGTATTTACTTAGTCACACCCAGAGAGAAAAGTCTAGTGTTCCACTCATTGACTCATCTTTAGATATAAGAAGAACGTTGAAAGGGATCACGAGTGCAAGAGATTTTGGCTTTTCTGAGATGTTTTTTTTTTTCAAAAGAAATTTATTTGTGATTTTTTAAGAAATCCAATTCGATTTCAAAGTGTCGCACAATTTGTATTTTACGTGAAGTATAAGAATCAAATCGGTGTCTCATTACGAGTTCTAACGACAGCATAATTTATTGAAGTATAATCAAAAAACTTCATGTTTTTCCATTTGCTCGAAGAGTGGAGAATTTTACTGAATAACAAAATTGTAATTTGGTGTTTAAGACTCATAACTTAGGTAAATTAATATGTAGAATTATACACGGACTTTTCTCTTCGTTAAAATACTTTTATCTGCGAGCTTTCGGCCCTCAGTACATTGTTGCTCGATGAAGGCTCCCGTAAGAGGGTCGAAAGAAATAACAAATTATATTAAATACCAAACCCAAGAATGGCCTGACGTAATGAAGAGTATCGATACTATTGGAGATACTACTTTTATAGGGATTTTTCAGTATACGTAAAAGACACCATATCACACCGTCGTCATCTTCTTTAGTCTTCTTGATAGCACTTTGGGCAACATCATGACGAAGTATAAATCTACAAAGAAAATACACTTTTGTCGTAAGGAATGGTTCTGTGCTACTTGTTTTACTCTGTCACGGTATTTTGGTACTTGTAGAAACCAGGTTTCGATACCCGTGGTGGGCACAGAACATATAATCCATTATACGTTTCTGTTTTACTTACTTTTCCACTGCATTAAATGTAAAATTAGGATGTTTATTATGCTCATGGCATCTGATGTCTTTGATCAATTTCTGTATCCCTTCTACAGTTAAATAATGCTGAAATATTTAAGTATATAATTATTTAAAGGTGTTAAAAAATCAAAAATTTTAATCTGGTAACCTATGAGTAATACTATGTTTTAAACTAGTAACCTATGAGTAATACTATGTTTTAAACTAGTAATCTATGAGTAATACTGTGTTTTAAACTAGTAACCTTTGAGTAATACTGTGATTTAAACTAGTAACCTATTAGTAATACTGTGATTTAAACTAGTAACCTATTAGTAATACTGTGTTTTAAACTAGTAACCTATGAATATCGTGCTTAATTGAATCAGAACGTGTTTATTAGCAGTTATAAAACACTGATTGACATGCTAGGTTAACTGTTTTACGCACAAATTAATCTCTTACGGATGTAATTTATCATTTAAAGCTGGGTATACTACGATTGGTGTGTATAAAGTTAATTAACGATAATATAACAGATTACTCGCTGTGGTGTATATAGAGTTAATTAACAATTTTATTATAGATTGCATGCTATAGTGTGTATAACGTTAATTAACGATAATATAACAGATTACTCGCTGTGGTGTATATAGAGTTAATTAATATTATAGAATGCATGCTATAGTGTGTATAACGTTAATTAACGATAATATAACAGATTACATGCTATGGTTGTTGATAAAGTTCACTAACGATAATATAATAGATTACATAAATTTGGCCAAGGGCTTACCCCTGTAAATAGAACACGACATCCTTTTAAACTGGTCTCTTCTTTACTGGTTCATCGCACAACAACAATAAAATAAAACAAATACAGACCAGTTCAAATGTGTCACCTGTTAACGATTTATTCTGAAATTGTTTGTCCAAAATTCTAGATGAGGGCGCTAACGTCAGCAATAACAGAACCGAATTCTCTACAGAATGAGATTTTTGTCTTACTAAATTACTAAAGACTTGCACTGACCAATGTTCAATTTTTAGTTTAAAAATCATGAAATGTTCATCGTGTTCCAATGATCTGTTTCAAAACAGAGTAATTTGTATCTCCAATAAATAAAACAGATCTCGAACTGGGATATCGCTAGAAGTTTGTTATTAATGCTATGATTTACTGGAAACGTGAAATTATTAAGTTTGAAAGTTTAATATATTTTCCTGTCTATCTTTAGAATTTATCAATACATAAAGATAGTTTTATAACTGAGACATCGTGTTGGTATTACTAATAAAAACGCAGTTATGTTTTCAAGGGAAGAGAGTTTCGTGATTCGCAGCTTAATCAAAAAGGAGAGGATGGTAATAACAATAAAAAACACGTCTATTATGATGATAACAATAAAAACACGCGTCTAATATGATGATAACAATAAAAACGCGTCTATTTTGATAATAACAATAAAAACTCGTCTATTTTGATAATAACAATAAAAAACGCGTCTATTATGATAATAACAATAAAAACACGCGTCTAATATGATAATAACAATAAAAAACGCGTCTATTATGATAATAACAATAAAACACGCGTCTAATACGATAATAACAATAAAAAATGTGTCTATTATGATAATAAGAATAAAAACATGCGTCTATTATAATAATAAGAATAAAAACACACGTCTATTATGATAATAACAATAAAAACACACGTCTATTATGATAATAACAATAAAAAACACACGTCTTTTAGGATACTAACAATAAAAAAGACTGTAATGACATACAAATGACAACAATAATTGTTATATTTCTCCTTTGACTTATCTCGCTAAATAAGCTTAAACTTGATCGTTAGACCTTGCATTTTACTTTATTCTTTTAAGTTGAAACTTCCGTATTTCTCTTTTTCCACATACAACAATAAGAAAATAATCAAATTTTTAGTCACAAATGTCATAATTATTTATTTTTCGAATTGGATAAGATACTGTTTTTACTATTTTGTTGATGCGTGTCCATTGTTCTTTTTTTTTTTCTGTGCCTATTCTTGACGGTTAAAAATACAATACCCTATAACTCGAACGCTTTCGAAAGGTGGACCTTTTTTTTTCGGGGGCAAACTTGATGATTAAAATTATTCTGATTTCCTGGTATAAATTTCTTAGTCCTAAATAGATGGGTCATCTTATGGTCGTCAGTTTACGTGAAGTGACTCCACATCAAGGAAAAACAGGCGCAAAAATTAAATACTACTTCTCGTTTCTCTTTGATATAAAAAAACATTGCATTAAAAACGATTTTTAAGGCAAAAAATATTTTGTAACAGTTTACTATTTCGTTTCTTACAAAAGTATTTTATTATGAGCACAAGAACATTAAAAACGTGACTAATATAATACTATTCATATTTAATAGTAATGCTTGTTTGAAGTTAAGCACAAAGCTACACAATGGGCTATCTGTGCTCTGCCCACCACGGGTATAGAAATCCGGTTTCTAGCGGTGTAAGTCCGCAGACATACCGCTGTGCCACTGTAGGAGGGGGGGGGGGCTAAATAGTATTACGTTATTATTTAAAAATGTCCTATTCTGACACCTGAGGCGTTTTACGACGAAAACAGAAATGTTTAGTTCTTTAGATAGCTGATGTTCTTTTGTCGTTGTGTTATATTTGAGAAAAAAAAATTGAGATCATACAAAATGTCCGGAAATTGCGTTAATAAATTGACCCGCCCAAATAGAACTTTGGTTAATTAATTTCCGGATGCTCTACACTTTTATAGTTATACGAAGTTTCAGTACAAAGACATTATTCCCTATATAATCTAAGAATAAAACAAAGAGGGTTTGACACATTTTGAGAATTTAATTCTGCGTTTCCTCTTCACTGTTTACTTTCAAGAGCATTTTAGCCATTATATATTTATTTACTTAAAGAATTTGACAACACTCACTTTATTAGTTTACCTTGGCTGAAACTATAGGCTGTCCTTTAACGAAATATATTACTTTGTCCATTTATTTTTGGTATATGAAGGTGTAATATAGAACCTCTTTACACTAACTCTTTAATGAAATATATTACTCTGTCCATTTATTTTTGGTATATGAAAAATAAATGGACAGAGTAATATATTTCATTAAAGAGTTAGTGTAAAGAGGTTCTATATTACACCTTGGTATTTGAAGGTGTAATATAGAACCTCTTTACACTGACTTGAAAATACCTTCGGATTTCGCTTACCTAGCAAGAAATTAAAAACGGCAACAAGAGAATTCACGTGCTTTGTATCTTATATTTCATCATATTGAATGATTTTATGTTGCTAGTCAACACCACCCACCGCCACCTCTTGAACTTCTCTTTCACCAAGAAATGGTGAGATTAGCCATCAAAATATAAGAACTGTTATATTAAAGTTTTTCTTCATTACCCATTCAAGCCGTCTCCAGCCATTATTAGTCTCAAAGTGGGTTCCTCGTCATCGAATTTGAACTCCTTAGCATGTTCGGTGACGGGGATTCGAACTCCCGACCCTCAGATTGTGAATCGAGCGTCCTAACCACCAGCCCATGCCAAGCCTCAGTTGAATGGAATCATGAAATCAAAAATAAGCTTTCTGATGAAATTTATATTCTATCTGTCTGATCAGTGCCCACGGTAGAGATAGACCTCAAACACACGACTAGGCCATCGAGAGGAGGGTCGTGGATCTTGCGTATAAATGTACACGTGTTTTTTGTTGTTGTTTTTTACAGAATCCAGCTATATACTTGAAATACATTTACAGAAAACATAAATACTTGTTTTGGTTTATATTTCCACATTTTATATTTGCTTAATACTCTTTCCCACTTTTTTTTTCCACCGATTACTTAATAATATCAAGGAAACTTAAATCTTGGTTACGTAATTTCATCTCATTTTTTTAATTGATTAATGAATTTAATAACACTTGTAATAAGTTGTTTTCATTTTCAATTGTAAAATAAGTTAGTTTTATATATGTTCTTAATTATTTTACAAGTTAATATGTTTTTATTTACGGCTTGTCTTAATTGTAAAAATAATTGATTGATATTTTTCTGCATTTTTTTTCTTTCTAATACACATTAGTTTCTTTTTGAAATGTTTACATGCCTAGTTCAATGTTTCTTGTGTTTCATCTAACGTTATTCTGTTCTTTCTTTCGTGGTTCTTTGTTGTTTTTTATTTGAACATAAACACTTGCCATCTTGTCCAGTTTCTCTCTCCCTTTTTTGTTGTTTATATGAAAACCATTAACGTTAATTTCGCCTGCACGATCGAAGAACACGCTCATTCCATCATTCTCAGCAACCTCAATCAAATGACACTAGAAGTATATCGTTACAAATAGATCATCTGCACGAAGCCCTGGTTGCTGTTTCTCTGAAACGGTAATCAATAAATAGGTTAATCTAAACTTCACTTAGCCGTACACGATTCTGAAATAGCCCTAAATTAAACACCTCCAAATTAATATATATATACATTTCATTTTCTTTACTTTTTTTTGGTTTTTTTAGATAGTGAAACCAGTTCTTTTACACTGTGTGAAATGAAGATTTATTGATTCTTTACGTTAATAGGAGGTTTGTAATTTTCTATTGAAATGGGTTACAGAGTAAAGGTTTTCCGTTCCATATTTATTATCATGATACATAACTGTTATTATTTCAAATATAATATCGCATATTTCCCGGCAACCGTAATAGTTACAAAACTCTCATATCTGTTATCCATACATATTTCGTTTTTATAACTGTGACCTTTTTTTAAAAAAATAAAAAATTGTTGTTGCCGCCTTAGCTTAGTTCGAACAAATGAAATTAGCTTTCTCAGCTTAGCAACTGTATGTTACGTAACAAAAGCATATTTAGTTAGCTACACTGTTTGCCAAGTTGGTTTTTAGTTTGTTTGTTTAGTTGAAGTTCGCGAAAAGCTACTCGAGGTCTATTTGCGTTAACCTTCTTTAATTTAGAATTGATAGACGAGAGGGGGGCAGCAAGTCAACACCACCTACTGTCAATTCTTGGGCTACTCCTTACCAAAGAAAAGTGAGATTGAACGTAACATTATAACGCTCCCACGCATGAAAGGGTAATCACATTCGATGACGAGACTGGAACCTACGACCCGCAGGTCTAACGCCCTAACCACCACGCTATGTCAGGCCTGATTAGTTTAGGTCTTACATAAGTACATAGCTTGCTTTGATCGAAGTTAATATTAATTTAATGTATATATATAAGTGTGTATATATAATTATTATCATTATTCAAACTATTCCCCCCCCTCCGGTGGCTCGGCGATAAGTCTGAGGCTTATAACGCTCAAAATCTGGTTTCGATACCCACGGTGGGCAGAACACAGACAGCCCGTTATGTAGCTTTGCACTTAACAAACAAACTGTTTTGTTTTTTTTTAAGTATAGAAATTATATATTTTTATTGCTATTTTTACACACAGTACATAATACGGGTAGAAGTTTAATATTATAATTTGTCTTTAAACATAAATACGTATCTGTATGATTTCATGAAAACATTTAGATGACACTGAATACTACAGAACTTCTTTTTAGTGAACATATATTATTATTTTTTGCAGTACTTATCAGTGGTTTCTTGTTTAAAATACCGTGAGGTATTTTAAAACGTGTAATTAGCAGTTTGAGTGAATTAGTAGTTTGATTTAACTAGCAGTTTGATTTAATTAGCAGCTTGATTTAACAAGCAGTTTGATTTAACAGCAGTTTGATTTAATTAGCAGTTTGATTTAACTAGCAGTTCGATTTAATTAACACTTTGATTTCATCAGCAGTTTGATTCGTCTCTTCAAAATGAACCGGAGTGTCACTAGTGTAGGTTTGTCAGTGAAAAGGTAGGTGGACACAGTAGCCATGGTTCGCGTCCCTTTGTCGTGAAAAAAATACGTTTTGTATTTTGAAGCCGTGCGTGCGCTTTACGAGTGACGGACAAATTCCACAATTCTATCAGACAAGATTAGGCTAAAAGGTAGCGGTGGATGCTATTGACCAGCTGCCTTCTCTCTCTCTCTCTCTCTAGTATGTCAGTTTTTGGGACAGCTATCCGCACGTACTTTTGCGCAAAAATTCTAAAAACAAACAAACATACAATAGAATTTAATTTTTTTTTAATGTATGTGTGTATTTATAGATAATTAGGTATAATATGTAAAAAAGTAGTTTTCACTGTCGTATTTCATTATTTAGATTGAAGTTTCTCAGTTGATGAAATATAGTTAAGTTTCAATAAGGTATAATCAATGATACTGTTCTTAGAAATAACAATAGGTTACATCCACTAAAGAAAACCATTTGACAACACTAACCGATTAAAAGGTAGCATGATTCACGTGGAGCAGGTTCACTTCGAATCTGGTAATTGAATTATATATAGGATTTTGAAAGGTCCGGCTCTAACGTATTCACCAGAGATTGAATGATTCATGTGGAGCAGGTTCACTTCGAATCTGGTAATTGAATTATATACAGGATTTTGAAAGGTTCGGCTCTAACGTATTCATCAGAGATTGAATGCTTCATGTGGAGCAGGTTCACTTCGAATCTGGTAATTGAATTATATACAGGATTTTGAAAGGTCCGGCTCTAACGTATTCACCAGAGATTGAATGATTCATGTGGAGCAGGTTCACTTCGAATCTGGTGATTGAATTATATACAGAATTTTGAAAGGTCCGGCTCTAACGTATTCAACAGAGATTGAATGCTTCATGTGGAGCAGGTTCACTTCGAATCTGGTGATTGAATTATACGAGTATACAGGATTTTGAAAAGTCCGGCTCTCATACATTCATCAGTGTTTCTCATGGATATTTTGGACTTATGGTACGGTGGATCAGAATGGGCGATATTTCATTGTTTTTTGTTGAAACCCATCAACATCCTTACATTTCTAATCTTCATCTTCCCTTCTATTCAGCAGACTGTTGGCTACTTGATAAGTTTATATTTTGTACAACAAAATACATGAAACGTATAGAAATACATGGTATTTCTTTTCTGTAATTAACTGAAGCCATCACCGAATCCTGGTAACTTCATGAAACGAATTGTTAGATTCTCCATTGTTATTAAACTACGTACTAATTGTTAGATTCTCTCTATTGTTACTTAGTTATTAAACTACGTACCAATTGTTAGATTCTCTATTGTTACTTAGTTATTAAACTACGTACTAATTGTTAGATTCTCTATTGTTATTAAACTACGTAATGATTCTTAGATTCCCTATTGTTACTTAGTTATTAAACTACGTACTAATTGTTAGATTCTCTACTGTTAATTAGTTATTAAACTACGTACTGATTGTTAGATTCTCTATTGTTACTTAGTTATTAAACTACGTACTAATTGTTAGATTCTCTACTGTTACTTAGTTATTAAACTACGTACTGATTGTTAGATTCTGTATTGTTACTTAGTTATAAAACTACGTACTAATTGTTAGAGATAAAATCAGCTTCGATTTTTCTTTTCAATCATTTTTCCATTGAAGGCATCAGGTGTGGAGCTCTATTTACCATTAACCCATGATACACTCAGTCGGGTGCCTAATGGCTTGATTCTTCATAATATACGGGCACCAAAATATGCTAACAGGAAAAAAATGTCCTGTGCATTATATCAACATATATCGACAATATGGCTTTTGTTATCAAACTCAGACAAAGAACCGCCCTCTTTTTGCACAGCTTTCTTTTATTGTATTGACCGATAATAATTGCACGAACCTGCTTTAGAAGATACATTAGCAGTTGAAAGCGACGTCGAGACCCTGCGTACTAGCGCGCCATTATTACAATTTTCTGCGTAAAAGTGAGAAGTCGATATTACTATTATCACTGTGTAATTACTGGACACGAGTATTGTTACGAGGTCTCGAGCCACGGCCAGTGGCGTGGGAACGGTCTACCGCTACCGCCACGTGCACTGCTGGCGGCACGTCCTCTCCAAGAGGCGGGATTATCAATAATGTATTTCTTCGATATGAAGGTACGCATATGTTTAAGTCCCATGAAACAGATGAAACTAATCAATAGCGCCACCATAAGGTAACCATACCATACAAAGGTGTCTCGGATCTTGACTCGTACTGTTTTGTTTTTATTCTTTTGTTTGTTTTTTTTACGAATAATTTCTTACATCTTTTCAAAGGCAAAAAAAAACGTATAATTTTAAGATTAATCACACAACAGCCGTTTAATTAAAATTTAAATTTGGATATTTTTTTTTTTAGTTGTTGAGAATGCTTCATCACAACATTTCATTCATTAAAAATAATATACAGATATTATAAATGTTTATTTTAAACTCATATTTAAAGAAATAGTGTTTGACTGTATATATATATATATCCCTGTGTCAATAATGTTTATAATGTTACAGTGCTGCTGCCTCCTCGCGACATGTACGTTGTTTTTTTTTTTACCCTGAAAATAAAATGTTTCATAAGAAACATCCGATAGCCATAAATATTGATGTTCCAGCTTCCGGTCTCTTGAGAATCTGTAGTCAACATTTGTTCAGCAAGGTATTTTGGAAGCAGGCACTGTAGAACCAATGTACACAGACCCAAATACTTTTAATTCGATGAGTAGTAGATAGTGTCTTGTATAGAAATTCGCCATGCTTTCAAAATGTTAATTTTTTGTATTTTTCTCTATCGGAATGGTAACACCTGTTTGGCTGAATTTCTTATAGGTTGTATATGTATCTATGTGATAAGTAACTTAAAAAATAGAAGAAGAATCATAATTCAAGATGGATTTGGATCCGAGTTTCTAACAAGGTTGCATCTACGAAACTTGTTTTTAGCAATCATAACAGAGATGAATCTATTAAACGGTTTCTTATTTCTCCTAACAAAGTTAAATCTATTAAACGGTTTCTTAGTAATTCTAACAGAGTTAAATGTATTAAACGGTTTCTTGGTAATCTCAACAGGGTTTAATCTATTAAACGGTTTCTTGGTAATCCTAAAAGAGTTGAATCTATTAAACGGTTTCTTGGTAATCCTAAAAGAGTTGAATCTATTAAACGGTTTCTTGGTAATCCTAACAGAGTTGAATCTATTAAATGGTTTCTTGGTAATCCTAACAGGGTTTAATCTATTAAGTGGTTTCTTGGTAATCATAACAGTGTTGAATCTATGAAACTGTTTCTTGGTAATCATAACAGTGTTGAATCTATTAAACGGTTTTTCGGTAATCCTAAAAGAGTTGAATCTATTAAACAGTTTCTTGGTAATCCTAAAAGAGTTGAAAAGAAACCGTTTAATAGATTAAACCCTGTTGGGATTACCAAGAAACCGTTTAATAGAGGTAATCCTAACAGAGTTGAATCTATTAAATGGTTTCTTGGTAATCCTAACAGGGTTTAATCTATTAAGTGGTTTCTTGGTAATCATAACAGTGTTGAATCTATGAAACGGTTTCTTAGTAATACTAACAGTGTTGAATCTATTAAACGTTTTTTCGGTAATCCTAACAGAGTTGAATCTACGAATATAAAGTTTTCATTAACATTTCTTATCAGCCAGAGTTTTTACTCGTGTAAATGAACAAAAACACTGACTGAGGATTAGTTAAACATACTTTCACCTTTCATATGGACTCTGATTTATTTATTTTGTAGTTAAAGATACGGATAAGTAAACCTCATCCTTACACAGTTAAATGAAAACATCCAGCAAACTTCAGCCCAAAAATTAGATGTATTGACAAAAATAAACTTTGAAAACCTTGGCATTAAAATAACTATTTGTATTTACAAAAATAAATTATATAGTGAATTTCATAGTGCCAGACTTGGAAAACCTCTAATATTTGTCTAAATTTTCATAAGCCGAATTTTTCACGTAAATCCACATGCCCAGAACAATACACATAGACATTTAACTGCATTATTTAATTCTAATGATGTGTTATTTGCTTACAATTTTCCCAGTCATTTGGAAGAGATGTGTTAATCAATGATTGACTCACTATTTGAGTGTATTCAAGAGGAATATCCAGGTTTTGACGACTTGTATCCTAGAGTTGCTAAGTGTGTTATCAGTTAGTTGGACATATAAGAAATATGTTACTTTGTGTGTATGTGTGTAACCCATTATTTTAGTATTAATCTAATTAATTATATACACTTCTACTCATTGTTACAAAGTCTCGTGCTTCTTTTTGTGTTTTTTCGGTTTCTTCAAAGTATTAAAGTATATGCTCATACGGAATGTTTCGATTTGGTGGTCTGCTCCGCATTTGGTCTTTAGGCGGTTTGGTGTGGACCAGCTGTAATCGTATTGTGTTATGACTTTTGCAAACCCTGTGAATGTTTCCTGAGAGTCTTCTGACCCAAGGGAATGTAGCCTAATTTATTTAATTATCTCCCTGAATCTTAGCGTTTATCAAATGTTCAGGGTTTCTATGATAAAACAAATATATACAAATATTATGATAAGTTGTAATAAGATTTCTAACCATAACAAGGGTTAAACAGTTTTGTTTCAACATCCATACTTCACTGAAAGTCAAAGTAACACTCTGTAGCTATTTAATTATAAGATAAGCAACTTTACTTATACAATCTTAATTATAAACAAATAGAAATAATATATTTACCACTGCTAACAAAAATATTTTAAGGTTATTGTAACGTTATAATAGATAGATATTTTAACGTCTATCCAACACGTGATTAAAAATTAGTATTTGACTAATTCATTAGGAATTTTTGAGAACTGTAATTAAACCAGTGTGGAAGTGAAATGTGAAACATTACTTATAAATTTTTGCGAGGTCTAAGTGCGGATTAATTTTTTTTTTTTTTTTTTTAGATTACGATTTATAACCAATAATCGTATTTTTCTCTGAGTAAAATAAGTTTACTTGTTCAGAATTTTCGCTTCCTAGTCAGGTGACTGTTAGTCACATTGTCACTGAGTAGAATCGAATGGTTCCGTTATGCAGTTCACCCTTGTGCTAAAGCGCAGATTGTTCAACGCAAGAGAGATCAGTCATTACTTTTTGCGAGATCAAATAAGCTTGAAGTAGCCCCTTTTGTAGAACAAACTATTTCTTTTGTGCCGGTTCATACATTCGTGCTCCTGTGGTTTGTGATTTTGTATCATGTGCGTGACGTCATATTATGTATTTATGTAGTAGTCTCTGTATCTTTCTCTCTGTGTGTCTTAGTACGTACAACGTACTTATCCTAAAGAACTTCCGGAAAGTAATTTAAGGGTAATGGTTTTGATAATCAGCTACTGTCGTGACTATACTTTATAATTTGACTTGCATTCAATGTATTGCTGGCGGCTAGAACATTCAGTAAACATTTTAATTTAGAGCGTGTTGCAAGATACGGCTTTCCAGTAAAACATGAAAAGCTATGGCGTTTTGCACGCACAATAAAAGTGATCCCTGTGCACGTTTCGTATAACTCGAGTCTAAAAGCTAGTGCACTGCACGCGTACATAGCGTATTTACAGCTTGCGCGCGCTACGGTATCGTTACAGTCGACCTTATCTTTAAAAGTCATACAGTTTTGAACTGTAACATATAAACATGCCTACAACGCGCGAGCAAGTAGACACGCGACCTGTGTTCCATCACGAGGCTACTTTGATTATTATTTAGATAATTCTGGACTGCACGTGTGTTGGACACAGATGTCAGATTTTGGAATTCTCCCAGCGTAGACCAATTTAAATTCTGTCAGAGCAGTTACGTTATTTAAACATTAGTCTGTTTTGTGAGTATACAGACTAATTATTCCTGTTTACACGTACGTATGTATGTATAATTCAACAGTGGTTTACTAAAGACAGTAACTTAAACCACAAAGTGTGAACCTTGTTTTAATTCGTTGAAAACACGTGTAGCGCTCACAATTTTGAAATTATCTAAGTGTTCTAATGTTTTCATTTCTATTATACAATAAGTCATTCAAATGCTATATCAAAAGAAATGCTGACCGAAAAGTAAATATCAGTCAAGCTAAGAATGCGCCAATAAAAGTCATTCTTCATTCCGCGAATGTTTGAACTCATGTATCTTAGTAATTCCAGTACAACTTAGTACATATAAAGTGAATGTCTGTAGGTTTTAGTACACCATCTTTATCCTATGAAAATAGACACGGTAAACACTTTTAGAACCTTAAGCAAATAGCTGGTTTAACAAAACTGATGTAAGACCCCACCATCCGTTAACCAGACGTCCATGCTGATATAATACTACACCATCTGTCAACCAGACGTTCATGCTGATGTAATACCACATCATCTGTCAACCAGACGTTCATGCTGATGTAATATCACACCATTTACCGACCAGTCGCCATGCTAATATGATATCACATGATCTACCGATCAGCAGGTCATGTTGATGTTATATCACACCATCTACCGACCAACAGCTCATGCTCGTGTAGTATCACACACGTACCGACCAGCAAGTCTTGCTGTTGTAATATCACACCATCTACCGACCAACAGGTCCTGCTGGTGTAGTATCACACATGTATCGACCAGCAAGTCTTGTTGTTGTAATATCACACCATCTACTGACCAGCATGTTATGCTGACATTATGTCACACAATCTACCAACCAGCAGGGCATAATTCGACGGCTTATGCGTTACAAACCATAAAATTTGGAACTATATTTTCTCCATTAGTACTGTGTGCATTAAGTGATGGTTCTCTAAGTGTCAAATCATGTCACTGCCTTTCTTTTAAATGGAAAAAAAAACAGAAATATGCTTACTATCAATTAAAATATGTATTTTATTCTTCAACTTCTGAGTGTGGGTTAAAATTGGACCGTACAATTACACAGCCTAACCTGTCATGCCGATAAACACGCGTCTTGGATTACATACTCCGTTTTGATTCGAACTTTGAATTCAAGTTAAAAAACGCGAGTGACAGGAATATCAGTACTGCATCAGAAGCATGAAAACCATGCTTTATAATTATGTCTTTTAGTACAATAATTCGCCATTATTAAGTAGAAAATTAAACAATATTTCTATTGTGATTCTTCGAAACGTTGATATTTCTAACCATTGATATTCAAAATAAATTAGTTAATTTTGCCAAATTTATGAATTTGGTTGTTTTATAGTTGCACACATAATCTTAAAAACATATTTTGTGTTGCATGTTAAGAATTAGACTGTGTAAAATTAATTCTGAGCGTGCTGTTCTCTAGAGCGCAAAAACTGCCTGTCTTCACTATATCCTCAGAATTTGGATTTTTCAAACTCAGGATATCAAAAACTAGGATATGAAACACAATAGTAAAGAAAATTTTATGGCTCTTTATATAGAAGGGTAATTTTGAAACTGTTAATTGCCATCAAAAAATTCAGTTAACCTGCTGCCATCCGTCAATCGAACTGTATATTCCACCAATCACTGCCAAGATTTTTCACTAATCACTACCTAAGATATTCTACCAATCACTAACAAGATTTTTCACTAATCACTACCTAAGATATTCTACCAATCACTAACAAGATTTTTCACTAATCACTACCTAAGATATTCTACCAATCACTAACTACAAACCATCAAGAAACTGTCATTGAAGGATGTATTGAAGCAAGACGTTTAGTGCATTCTTTGAAATTAAATGTAGGTCTTAATATCATCAAAAAAATCATTAATTATTACAGCTATATATTCAATAACTATATAGCTTCCATTTCTCATCAAAAACTTTCCAACGTCAGATAAATTCTAAAACAACACCAATTGTTCTGTAGGTTTCACCAACATGAATAATTAGAAGACACATGGTGGAAGTTTTAAACAAAGAACATCCTCTCATTACTCCTATGGTTGTGAAACGTAATTTCACTATGGCTCTTTCACACCTTGATGATAACTCTTTACTTTTAAGAAATAAACTAAACAACAAGTAAAATCTTCCTACACAACTTACAGATCGTAAACGTAACAAGCTTGTAAACATGATTTTTTTCCTTTTTACTAACAATTCATTAACATTAGAGCATAAAAATAAATTTAATGAGTTAATTACTTCAGTATTTTTCAGTAGAAAAAAAAGTACTGAAATACGTTTAGAAATATTTTGATTGTGAACATTTGAATATACTATTGCAATCGAAGGTTTTGATAGAGTACCATGTCTAGTAACATACCTAACTGCCAAATGTTGGCAGGCCTAATAAACTATCCATGTAGTGAGCAGGATCTTACACAAGTGATGTACCATGTGAATGGAGTTAACCTGTATACAATTTGTGGTAAAACGTTTTTACCATAATTCAAACTAACGCATTCGTTGGAAGCCAGTTTTTCCTGTGCAATCCACTTTCTTCATTTCCAGAGAGCAGAAATGAGCCCGCAATCTCTAACACAACAGGTGAGTGCTCTACTGGAAGCCAGTTTTTCCTGTGCAATCCACTTTCTTCATTTCCAGAGAGCAGAAATGAGCCCGCAGTCTCTAACACAACAGGTGAGTGCTCTATTAACTGAGCTAAAGGAGTAACTTATTGGTAATTTCTACTGAAACACCTTTTATCTCAAACTTCCACATACAGTTGATCAATCCTAATGTAACACAGTTTAGACTTATTTATTGTAAATACTTAAAAGGTTCTGAAAACGTAAATATCTTAATATATTGATTAGAAACGGAACGGTTAACACATTATAATACTTTTTCAGATTATTAGTCACAGACGGGCACATTTAGTGTATTGTAATAAAGTTTCGTATTGTTGGTTAGAGACGAACACGTTTGGTATGTTGTAATAAAGTTTGTATTGTTGGTTAGAGACGAACACGTTTCGTATGTTGTAATAAAGTTTGTATCATTGGTTAGAGACGGACACGTTTGGTATGTTGTAATAGAGTTTGTATCATTGGTTAGAGACGAACACATTTAGTATTTTGTAATAAAGTTTGCACTGTTGGTTAGAGACGGGCACGTTTAGTATGTTGTAATAAAGTTTGTATTGTTGGTTAGAGACGGACACGTTTAGTATGTTGTAATAAAGTTTGTATTGTTGGTTAGAGACGGACACGTTCAGTAT
>NW_013665887.1:31365-36706 GCF_000517525.1 Limulus polyphemus
TTTTTAGAACAAGGTTTAAAATTATTTCCCCAAATTCAGTTATAAATGGTTTATGTAATTTGAGAAATCACAAAATTGAGATAACGCCGACATACTTGGAAGTTGTTGACCTAAACCTGTTTAGAACAAGGTTTAAAATTATTTCCCCAAATTCCGTTATAAATGGTTTATGTAATTTGAGAAATTACAAAATTGAGATAACTCCGAACATTTGATCCAGCTAAATACTTGGAAGTTGTTTACCTAAACCTGTTTAGAACAAGGTTTAAACTTATTTCCCCAAATTCAGTTATAAATGGTTTATGTAATTTGAGAAATTACAAAATTGAGATAATGCCGAACATTTGATCCAGTTAAATACTTGGAAGTTGTTGACCTAAACCTTTTTAGAACAAGGTTTAAAATTATATCCCCAAATTCAGTTATAAATGGTTTATGTAATTTGAGAAATCACAAAATTGAGATAACGCCGACATACTTGGAAGTTGTTGACCTAAACCTGTTTAGAACAAGGTTTAAAATTATTTCCCCAAATTCCGTTATAAATGGTTTATGTAATTTGAGAAATCACAAAATTGAGATAACGCCGAACATTTGATCCAGTTAAATACTTGGAAGTTGTTGACCTAAACCGTATGTTGTAATAAAGTTTGTATTGTTGGTTAGAGACGAACACGTTCAGTATGTTGTAATAAAGTTTGTATCATTGGTTAGAGACGAACACGTTTCGTATGTTGTAATAAAGTTTTGTATCATTGGTTAGAGACGAACACGTTCAGTATGTTGTAATAAAGTTTGTATCATTGGTTAGAGACGGACACGTTTGGTATGTTGTAATAAAGTTTGTATCATTGGTTAGAGACGGACACGTTTAGTATGCTGTAATAAAGGCTGTATTGTTGGTTAGAGACGGACACGTTTAGTATGTTGTAATAAAGTTTGTATCATTGGTTAGAGACGGACACGTTTGGTATGTTGTAATAAAGATTGTATAATTGGTTAGAGACGAACACTTTTAGTATTTTATAATAAAGTTTCTACTGTTGGTTAGAGACGGACACGTTTAGTACATTGTAATAACCTTTGTATCATTGGTTAGAGACCGACACGTTTAGTATCTCATAGATAGCAGAACCTCAATCTAATAATAGTAGTCTTAACTGAAAATATAATGCTATTAACATAACTTATGTTTTCAGTCTTCACCACTGAATAACAGTCTTAGGACTAGTTTCACCTTCATAAAATCATATTGCTTATCTACTTATCTTAATTAAATTACCATTTTGTGTGCAAAAAATAGGGACTCAAAAGAAAAGTATAATATTATCACCTTGTCTTAAAATTTCCTTAGATCTTAATGTCATTCCCATTACCTGAGTATTCTATTACGTTTAATTTTATTTTAATATTCTTGTTGCTTCGTCATCAGTTTATGTCGCACATTTTCAGAATGTCACATTGTTTAAAATGTCGGTTGTATGGGCAGTTCTGTATCATGAAAGAGCATGCGCATAGTGATACAACTACCCTTGTAACTTTTCCATTCACTGCCTAATTAATTTTTTAAATAAACGTAAATTAAAAAAAAAGACACTTCTTGTAACTAACACGTCATATAATATTCTTTTATTAAACATTCGTGTGATAAAGCATGAAATAAGCTAACGTGATTGAAGATTATTTTAATTACAAAACTGAAATTTAGTACCTGCTAAATATTGTTGTTATGTAAATATTCAGGAATATAAATATTGTCATCCCATAGTCTGTCCTGAATAATTCATCATTCAGAAACTTATTAAATAAGTGCTTACAACACTTAAGACTCCACCACGGCCTCAGTGGTAAGTTTATGTGTTTTTAAGCAACACAATGGGTTACCTGTGCTGTGCCCACCACGGATATCGAAATTAGTTTTTGATCGTTATAAGCCTACAAACTTACAGCTGTGCCACTGGGGGCCAACGGTAAGTCTGAAGGATTATAATGTTAAGTAGAGTTTCGATACCCATGGTGGTCACAGTACAAATACCCAATTGTGTAGCTTTATATTTAATATCAATAAAAAAAAACAATAGTCAAAATTAGAAAACAAATTAAGAAATTCAAATGTTTGATTTACGTATCTTATACATCTCTTCGTTTAACTCTTTTATTGTTCTAGTCTATAAATGTCTGAAGAAATTTGTGTTAGCTATTGTTTGTTTCTGCGTGTTTGTTGCTCGAAGAATTAAATAATATAACAGTATGAAACGAGTATCATTTTATTTTTTGCTTATACCCTTTAATAATTATTATATACTAATATTTAATGTGTTTTAGTTTGGATCTATAAGCTTGCGATTTATCTCATATATTTCACAATATAATCAAACACGTATACTTAAGGAAAATGTAATATTACACGCTTTGCAAAGTAATTATCTTTAGAACTATTTATTATCTTATTTTGAGTTTTAAACTGCAGTCCAACTACAAAATATTTATTCGCATATATAATATCGGTTTTATTTCATTTGAGAAATACAGTAAACAAATTCCACCAGCCGTTTATACAAAATTATTTTGAAAATAAATACGTGTATGGTGTTTAAAATAATCACTCTAGCTAGATATTAACATACATACAACATCACAGGACGATTTTTATGTTTATGTTTACGCTGCATTTTTTCTCATTCTTGTATATGATATTTCAGTGATTATTTATGAACTAAAACAAAAGATATAAAAAAGATAAATTTCACGTTTTTTAGCCAAACTCTTGAGTGTAATTTTGTTTCTTATTATACTCTTTAAAATAACAAATTTCTTGAAATTTATTCTAACAATTAAATTTACATGTATACATTTCGACAAATATAAATACGTATTCAAGCTTTTCACCCAAAGTTTTAATTTAGCAGAATTCTTTGTGATCCAAGTGAGCAAACAGAAGTGATTAAGTTGAATCGTCTAAAGTGCATTTAATTCATTTTAAAACTCAGGTGCACAAGGCTGATAAAGGAGTTGCATCACACATGCTTGTGTTAGATGAAACATTATAACTGATCTGATGATCAGTCTTATGGAATAAACGGAAACGTTCATTTTGTCAATAGAATATACTCTTCGAATTACCATATCTAAGACACAGTTTACTTTCCTTAAACCATTCTCTTTATCTCGATGTATATAATATAATGAACTTGCATGGATGGAGACTTTAGACATTTCCCGAAGGTCAAAACTTCATTGATTGAAGAGTTTGTTCCGACTCAAAGGCCAACAAGTCACTGAATAGAGTTCGAATTCAGAGAAAGCACACTTCGGTTCAAATGACAAAAAAAGAAAGCAATTCAGTATGTTGAAAATAAAGCAAGTGTCTGTCTGGAGGTAGAAAGCGAGAAAGGGGGGCTTTATAGTTTCAATAAACAATAAAGATGAAACAATAGTTTTGTGAACAAGAACATACTCTACAAGCACAATAAAGCAACCATTCATTGTATAAGTTTAGAAAACAGGAAAGCATTCTAAAGTGTCAGTAGAAAATAAAATAATTCTATAGGTCAGAAGATAGAAAACATGTCTTCATAGGATTAGAGACTAGAAAATGCCTTTCTTTTAAATCAGTAGGCAATACAATTGTTCAACAGGATGTTGCTAGCACGAAAGTTGTGTTTTAGGCTTAGGTAATAGAAAATAGTTAGAAAAGATCTCGATGGGATCAGTACTAAAGATTGTGTTTATACGTTCGAAAAACGTAGAGTTTTTTATGAACCAATAAGGGATTGAAATGATTGAGTCCATGTACATATTTATACTCGACGTTCAAGAATTTTCTTCCTTTTATTTCTTTCTTCTTTTGTAATGCAAGTGTTTGGCCGTCATGTAAAAGTCTTTCACGTCGAAAGTTGACACTAGCGAAAGAAAGTGCCTGTTACAACATATCTTTTATAAAGACATGAATGAGCTGAATAACAAACGTTTACAGATTTTCTTCGTAAAGTGCGAGGATGGAGATGAGAACGTGGAGCTTTTTCACAGCTGTAGTGAGTAAACAAATGTGAATTCCTTCTGACATTTTAAAAGTCTTTCAGCCATGACCACTCGGCTTACAAGATGGAGAAAAGTGCACAATTTTTAGAAATTATAACTTATAAAAACGTATGAACACAGCGAAACTAAGAATGTAAAAAAATATACATACAACATTTATTATAAATAAAAATTATCTGTATTTTGACAAAATGTTGTGTCCTCTCGGCAACTCGTAAAATATTGCCAAAATGAACGACATCTGTAGAAAAACCTGACCACTCACACTAGAGCGTGTTACTTCAACACAGTCTGTGTCTTTTCTGCAACAACAAATGTCGGAGAGAATGAGCCTCTTCTCTGAGTGTTGCAACCTGCGCTCGCAAGATGGCATTTTCTTTTTCCAAAAAACAAGCTCGAAGAGCTACTTCATCCTCGCGTGCTTTACGGGCATCACGTGACTTCTTTGCCGCCAAGTTGTTTCTTTTACGGCGCTCGAAATATTTCTGGTCCTTCTGGTCTGAAGGTATTGGCTTTTTTTCACTTCGTGGTCTACGTGGCAGACTTGAAAGCAACGCCCGAGTGATGAACGGGTTAGCTAAAAAACAAATTTATTCAAGGTCATTAAATAACATTCGAACTGGAATGAATACAGACACATGAACAAACCAAGGAAAATAAAAACCTTTAAAAAACTTTTTAACTGGATCAAATGTTCGGCGTTATCTCAATTTTGTGATTTCTCAAATTACATAAACCATTTATAACAGAATTTGGGGAAATAATTTTAAACCTTGTTCTAGACAGGTATGTTGTAATAAAGTTTGTATCATTGGTTAGAGACGGACACGTTTCGTATGTTGTAATAAAGTTTGTATTGTTGGTTAGAGACGGACACGTTTAGTATGTTGTAATAACGTTTGTATCATTGGTTAGAGACGGACACGTTTGGTATGTTGTAATAAAGTTTGTATCATTGGTTAGAGACGGACACGTTTCAAAACGTGTCCGTCTCTAACCAATGATACAAACTTTATTACAACATACTGAACGTGTTCGTCTCTAACCAATGATACAAACTTTATTACAACATACTGAACGTGTTCGTCTCTAACCAACAATACAAAACTTTATTACAACATACTAAACGTGTCCGTCTCTAACCAACAATACAAACTTTATTACAACATACTAAACGTGTCCGTCTCTAACCAACAATACAAACTTTATTACAACATACTGAACGTGTCCGTCTCTAACCAACAATACAAACTTTATTACAACATACTAAACGTGTCCGTCTCTAACCAACAATACAAAC
>NW_013665887.1:36935-50588 GCF_000517525.1 Limulus polyphemus
AGAATTTGGGGAAATAATTTTAAACCTTGTTCTAAAAAGGTTTAGGTCAACAACTTCCAAGTATGGAGATCAAATCAAACCAACATGTTTTACATTGACCAAATTTGTAATGCCTCTCTACTCAAGAGGAAATTCACAGAACTTACTAATCTCACTTTTACAGTCAACATCCTCAATGAAATTAGTTCTTAGTATATTCAATAGAGATGTCAAACTACAACTTTGGTAGTTAGGAAGACATGTCGAATTACGTGTAGTTTATTGTTTGGTAATACATTCCGAATGGAAAAAGTATATCACATTTCATTTATCATTGCATTATTTACCAAAAATATATAAATTTAGCTTTTCAGAATACAGAAACCCAACATTTTTATGATAAATATGCTTGTCATATGGTTACATGTTGGTATAATCAGATCGAACACTATATCACATCAAATTTCACATCTGTATCGCAGCTACGACAGAACTAATTACAGAGCAACCAAATAGGTAATTACCGGTTTACTGCAACAGTTAAATGTATCAAAGGGTGGATAATTTTTATACTCTACAACCACCTTAGAGGCACACAAAGTACAGAACCAACAAATGTTTTCTTTGTTTGCTCTTTTGTTATAACCTGCCAACTGCAAAAAAAACGGGGAGGTTTACGTTAGAGTCAATTATAAAAATGAATGAAACTAATAGGCAGACTCGTGTAGTTTTTCTTTTGTTTTTTTTTTAACTTGGACAGTATCGTTTGCTCGTAATTGTTAAAGTATATACAAAGCGTGTTAATTATAGTCCGTTACACGTATGAACACAAAAGTTAATAGAACTATTGTTTAAATGTTACAGCTTTTTTAACTTTAGCTGTATTTTTTGTCCAAAATCTAGTATTCAAAATAACATCGTATAATTGAGTGTAGCAAAACATCTACGCTAAATCAAACCTTTCATTGGTTAGTTTCCATATGAGGAAAAGGTTACCCGGTAGTTAGTGATAAGATTCCGGACATACAATGCCAAAATCCGGGGTTTGATTTCCCATGGTGGACAGAGAGCAGGTAGCCCATTATGTAGCTTTGCGCTAAAACAACCAACAGCAACAACTTGAAAATACTTAAAAATGAAAGGTTGATTCTTTCAGTAGTCGACTTAATTGCGGGAAAAAATATTCACAACACATCAAAATTCGCGTTACGACGTTCTTTCTTTTTTTATTCGGAGGGGGGTGTTCTCGTTACAAAAAAAAACTAATTTCACCCCACCTCCTTTTTTTTTTAGAGCTAAACTGGCGTTCCTCTGATAGTGTTAGTGGCAAAAGTAACTACTAAATTAAAGCATTTTTTCCAGAAATCGTAGTTTTTTTTCTTTCTACTGCTGTTTGGGACACATTTAACTGGTCTTTCCACATCTCCATCTAATATTCTTTGTATTTGAACCTATAATCTTATTAATTCACATATCGCTTGCATGTAGAAGTAGTTCAATCTACGATAACGTTTCCGAACAGTGTATGAATCATGAATTCAAGTAAAAGAAATTAATCAACTAACGATCAAGCTACTAACAACTTTTACAAACTCATTATATATATTTTACAGTCACGGTATCAAGCAGCTGCAGACTCCATGGATTTTATGTGCAGTTCCTAAAAGCCTAACATGAGAATTCTCATTAAAGCAAGACTTGCTAACTTCAGCTATGAGTTTGATTGCATCAATGCTAATCAGTGTTGTAACCTCGTCGTGTTTTTGTTTTGGTTCATTTACGGCGTATTAATCAATACCGTTTTCAAATTGTACACACTTCAATGATAGAAACGACGAAGAAGGCATCTGGATCAAAAGTGGAATAACTTCTTTTCTATAATCGATACAAACAAATGTAAAATTTAACTTGTAACCAAATATTCTGCCATTACAAAAGTTTATCGTTCTGTTTCAATCATGGAGCGGTTTGTACCTGTGGTAGGACTCTGGATTTCTGAGCTGGAGAGACTAGAATCCGTACGACACCACAAGATTTGGTTTGGTTTCTTTGGAAGTTCGCGCAAAGCTACACGAGAGCTATCTGCGCTAGCCGTCCCTAATTTACCAGTGAAAAACTAGAGGGAAGGCAGCTAGGCATCACCTTCCACCGCTAACTCTTGGGCTGCTCTTTTACCAACGAATAGTGGGATTGATCGTCACATTATAACGCCCCCACCGCTGATTGTCATACTGGGCCAAGACCACAAGATATTCTACACGCTTTAAGCTGTGGGTACATTATAAAAGAGACAGTTATTTTCCTAGCGTAACTCGCGGTCGTGGGTGGTAGGGTGTAGCAAGTAGCCAAAATTAGGGACGGGGGAAGATAATATATATATATATAAATACAAAATAAAGGTAATATTGCAGTATTAGTCGTTCCAGTTCTGTAAAAAAATTAAAAATAATAATAAGATGAATATTGGAGAACCATTTTTTCATATTATATCTAAGGAAGAAGACATTAGTTAATTAGAGCGCACGAAGATAGTCAAAACGGTCGAAAGTTTATCAGAAACTCCTAATCAATGTATAGAGGTGTAAAAACCTCAGTATATGAAACCGATGATTTAATGCATCTAAATTCAGATAATCAAAACGATGGAAAGTTTATCAGAAACTTCTAGTCAAGGTATAGAGGTGTAAAAACCTCAATATATGAAACCGATGATTTAATGCATCTGAATATAGTCAAAACGGTGGAAATTTTATCAGAAACTCCTAATCAATGTATAGAGGTGTAAAAACCTCAGTATATGAAACCGATGATTTAATGCATCTGAAGATAGTCAAAACGGTGGAAAGTTTATCAGAAACTTCTAGTCAAGGTATAGAGGTGTAAAACCTCAATATATATGAAACCGATGATTTAATGCATCTGAAGATAGTCAAAACTGTTATTTATCATCGGAAACTTTCTCTACCCAATAAAGAATCGAAAGAATAAGTCTTAGACTCAACTTTCTGACAAACTATTTAGATTATTTTAATAATGACCTAGTTTTTAATATCAAATATACTAAGAAGTGGTCGTGGTTGAATTTAGAACATTCGTGTAAAGCTAAACGAGAACCACCTGTGTAAACCCGTCCCTAATTTTTAATCAGAGAAAGGGACGCTACTGAACAGAAACACCTCTTTGGCTACTCTTGTCTTGTTAAATAGTGGGATTTGACAGTCACTCTAATACCGCATCCACTGCCCCAACGTGTGAACAGCGAGTGTGCAGGAACGGGACGCGAACAAAAATTGCGCGAATCATATTATGAAACGCTAAAGCACTTGACCACGCCCTGTCCATACTAAACGGACCACGTGACAATATTTTAGGTAATATTTTTTCGCCTTCCTTACTAATTTCTTCGTTCGACTGTTTAGTTAAAAACTAGATTTTACGATGCATAGTTTAAATGGTCTAGTATAGGCCCACATGTGAACTTGAATGCATACAGTTCAAAGCTGTTATTGACAATGACAAATAAGTCACTGTGTCACTTATACTAATATTTCATGGTCATATAATATATTTCTTTCTCCAATCTCGAAACAAATGCTATTATATCAATAGTTCAACTAATAGCAAATTATATCAAAATTTACGTCGCCATAGAAACCAACGACGCACAACAAAACGACAATAAATTCAAATCGTCCCGTAAATTGCAATATCCATGTTCATTTATTATAATTATTATTAACATATCACTTTATAGAAAAATAAATGCGAGGCGTCAGGAACGCGTTCAGCTGTGCTCTCGTTCACGTGAAGCATTCGCGCGTGGCGTTCCAAATGTGTTCCTACTGATTTTCACCTGCTTTCCGCACTGAACGAGAGGAATAATAGGGTTTTTGTACTGAATTCAAAGATTTTTTGCAGTTCACGATCCCTCGTTATATCAAACTAAAAAGAAAAAGGGTGCCTTGATTTGTTTTTTGTTTACTTGTTACCGTAACATTTTCCTAGTTTACAATCCACTCAGCGCACATTTTTTATTTTGTTTTGTTTACTTGTTACCGTAACATTTTCTTATTCTACAATTCACTCAGCGCACCTTTTTTTCTTACCTGTTACCGTAACATTTTCCTATTTTATAATCCACTCATCGCACGTTTTTTTTGTTGTTGTTACTTGTTACCGTAACATTTTCCTATTTTACAATTCACTCATCACAAGTTTTGTTTTGTTTACTTGTTACCGTAAAATTTTCCTATTTTACAATTCACTCATCGCAAGTTTTTGTTTTGTTTACTTGTTACCGTGATATTTTCCTATTTTATAATCCACTCATCACAAGTTTATGTTTTGTTGTTGTTACTTGTTACCATAACATTTTCCTATTTTACAATCCACTCATCACAAGTTTATGTTTTGTTTATTTGTTACCGTAACACTTTCCTATTTTATAATCCACTCATCGCACGTTTTTTGTTGTTGTTACTTGTTACCATAACATTTTCCTATTTTACAATCCACTCATCACAAGTTTGTGTTTTGTTTACTTGTTACCGTAACATTTTTTCCTGTCTTGGAATCCACTCATCGTATGTTGTTGTTTTTTTATATTGGATTGTTTGTTTTGTAATTACTTAGCTGGCCCCCAGTGGCACAGAGGCATGTATGCGGACTTACAACACTAGAAACGTTACTTAACTACAAACAACAACATTACTTGGCTGACCTGTTATAAAATAGAATTATATTTAGGGACCGTTGTAAGCTAGGAGTTAATCCAGTTTATTACAACAGAAAGGACATAAATTTATTTTTATTGATGTGTTTGTTATAACCAAACTGAGAAATATCATCAAGCGTATAACAACACTTCCACTGTATTAATATAATGTACAATATGCAGAGTTTACGTCCAGTTGCTTACACGTTCTGGGTTACATGCATACTAATATGCATAATACAATAAAAATAACTATACACTGGTAACCATAGTTACAAAAGACAACGTTGTAACAATATCCGAAGTATAAATGTTAAACTGGTATATAAAGTACGACGCGAAATGTAAATTTGATGATGTTAAAAGTCGAAAACAGGCGCACACTGTATGTGTGTATATTGGCTGATATTTTATTTCATTATGTATACTGACATTCTATATACACCAATGAAGATAAGAAATACTTTTGGTATGCCAAGAAATAACCCATTTCTTAAGACATTTATTATGTCCTTTTATGTTAGTTATACTTTATTCACTGTTGAAAATATGAAGCATAAAAAATCCATGTTTCCTGCTGAGTAAGGAGTACGTTAATAAAAATAATACCGAAAACTGACCGTCAAACAGAGTAAAGAGTACTTTAATAATAATAATAACACCGAAAACTGAGCTTTAAACACTGTGACCTTTCTAAAACTGTGGGGGGCAGTGGAGGGTCGCGAGTTCGAGGATGGCTCGTGGCGCACTGTTGTGTCCTTGAGCAAAGTACTTTACCCCAATTGTTTTAGTCTAACCAACCTCTAGCAGTGGATTATCCTGCGATGGACTGGCATCTCATGCTGATTAAGCCGTGGTTCAGCAATGGATTCTATATGCTATCTCGGAATGAGAAGGATTTGACCTTTTACCTTGAATAGAGTCGTATTTGAAAATTATCTTTCGAATGTTAAGTATTATCCGAATTAGCCTTATTTTATTAAAGTTTAGACGAATGTCCAGCATGGCCAGGTGGTTAGGGAGCTCCACTTGCAATCTGCGGGTCGCGGGTTCGAATCCCCGTCCCACCAAACATGCTCGCCCTTTCAGCCGTGGGGACGTTATAATGTAACGGTAACTCCCACTATTCGTTGGTAAAAAGAGTAGCCCAAGAGTTGTCGGTGGATGGTGATGACTAGTTGCCTTCCCTCTAGTCTTACACTGCTAAATTAGGGACGGCTAGCGCAGATAGCCCTCGTGTAGCTTTGCGCGAAATTCATAACAAACAAACAAACAAGCTTAGATGAATGCGTTAAGGTATCGTATGAACATGCATATATATATATATATAAGAATCATTCGAAACTATTCAAAAGACAGCAAATGTGGAAGTGATTTCATTTCCCTCTATATAGCTCCCCCCCCCCAGTGGCACAGCGGCATGATAGTGGACTTACACCGTTAGAAATCAAGTTTCGATACCCGCGGCATAACAAACAACAACCATCTATATAGAACAGCCACTTAAATTTCCCAGCATTAATATTTCTTAACTTACTGTTCCATTATCGCAACTCATACCCTGTGCTCAAAAGTTGTCAACATTTTATAAATGTAATTAACGCGAATATTTTACAATTACAAGCCAGATACTTTTAGAATGAGTCATAACTCATTTTTATTACCTATTGCACCTCTCTCAAAATGTCACGCAAGGGAGATGGAAGAGTTATTGTTTTCTCTTCTGTTTGAGTACCAATCTCATTTTCAAAGAATTCAATGCGAGAGTTATAGCGGTTTTTTTAAAATCACAACCAGTGGATATTCTTAAGAACCTTAATACAACTTTACAACACGATGTGCATATTTATACCAATTTTTTTAAATCACAAACAGTGGATGCTTTTAAGAACCTTAATACAACTTTACGCCGAAATGCACGGGTTTATACCGATTATTTTATTATCACGAACAGTGGATATTTTTAAGAACCTTAATACAATTTTATACCATAATGTGCAGATCTACACCAATTTTTGCAACACAAACAGTGGATATTCTTATGAACCTTCATACAAATTTACACCATAATGCGCAGATCTACACCAATTTTTGCAACACAAACAGTGGATATTCTTAAGAACCTTCATACTAATTTACACCATAATGCACAGATTTAAATCAATTTTTGCAACACAAACAGTGGATATTCTTAATAATCTTAATACAACTTTACACTACCTTTTATTCAAAGAAAGCTGTTATTCCCACCAAATTTGATATAAATATACCCCAATTTTTGCATGAAAACAGTTAGAATTCTGAAGTTAATAACATAAATATCTAAACGTAGAAAACATTGGTTGTTTCCCTTAAATTAGTATTCAAATAGATATCTCAAAAAACTAATACAAATTGATATCACTTGTTACAAACAAGCAGTAGTCTAAGTAATAAATAAAGATATAAATACAAATTTATTCTAATCAAGAAACATTTGTTTAACACTAACTTTTAACACTAACATTAAGCCACTTTTGTGCACCACCAGTTGTTATTCTTAAGAAACTAATGCAGATTTATGCTAGTTTTGTTCCTATTTTTATAAATAGACAGTTTTAGCCTTAAGAAACAATTGTATATGAATATAATATATAAACAGTATTTTATCAAGAAACTAATAACAATTTGCAAATATTTCCAGTAACCTTCTTTTATATTAACCATTTTCTTCAAGAAAACTGTTCAACATATACGTTTTTTTTATGTACAAACGATGATTCTTCAGTATAGATATTAATATAAAGGCTTAAAATCACTTTTTCAAAAACTAAATACAGATTTCAAATGACATTGTTTATTCAGCAATATTTAATATACCGATTTAAACCACTTTTTTCAAATACAAACTTTAATTATTACCAAGAATCTAATAAACCAATTTAAACCACTTTTTGAAAGACAAACTTTAATTATTACCCAAAATCTAATAAACCAATTTAAAACATAAACACTGTTTATTGCCAAAAATCTAATAAACTAATTTAAACAACTTTTCAAACACAAACACTGTTTATTATCAAAATCTAATAAACCAATCTAAAACACAAATACTGTTTATTGCCAAAATTTAATAAACCAATTTAAAACACAAACATTGTTTATTGCCAAAATTTGATAAACCAATTTAAAATACAAACATTGCTTATTGCCAAACATCTAATAAACCAATTTAAAACCCAAACTCTGTTTGTTTCCAAAAATCTAATAAACCAATTGAAAACACAAAACACTATTTATTATCAAAAATGATGATGACAAAACCTTGTCGAAACGTTGTACATTTGCTGTTATGTTAAACTTATATTAAAGTTTTTCTTCATTACCCATTCAAGCCGTCTCCAGCCATTATTAGTCTCAAAGTGGGTTCCTCGTCATCCAAAAATCTAATGAACCAATTTAAACAACTTTTTAAACATAAACACTGTTTATTACCAAAAATCTAATATACCGATTCAAACTACTTTCCAAACACAAGCACTGGCTGTTACCAAGAAACTAACCTATTGATTTTACCCATATTTTAAACACAAATGCTGATTTATTCCAAAGAAATAACAAAGGGGTTTATCTTAAACTTTATTTATAAATAAAGAAATTGAATAATTTGAATACCTGTCTAATCTTTAGCAGGAAACAGAAAAATTGACGAAACTGTTACATTAAATCTCTTTTTGTATAATAAAAAATAAAAACAAGAATCTTACAAAAAGTGTGATTCTACTAATTATATTTTTGTCTCTTTATTTGTATTTCTATTATACAACTCTTAATTCTTCAATCACACCTTTTCATTATAATTTTAGACATGAATGTATTATTTTGTACTTTTTCAGGTGTGACTCTAATGTTTAGATTCACTCACCTAATAACATCAATGGTGATCACCTTTTCAATTTCTCAACGGTACAAAAATAATAATAGCAGAACGTACGACACGAATCTTATTTTATCAAAAACACGACGTTTAGTTCGTTTTGTTGGTTTGGTTCTAGATAAGCAAGAAGCTACACAATGGGCTATCTTTGCTCTGCCCACCACGGATATCGCTTTTTACCGTCGTAAGCTTGCAATCTTACCGCTGAGCCACTAGAGGGCACGAGGTTTACTACTCATAAAAACAAGTATATAGTTAAAACCGCATAAACGACAGAGATATCGAAACTAAAGAATTGGTTGAACGATCACCATGTTTTAAATAAAAAAAAACCTTGGTTGTTGTTCAACCTATTTTTAATTACGAGGTTTAGCACTGACGATTTATGAAGCATCAATTACACGTAAATTGGCTTTATAACTGCGTTTGTATTAGCAATGTGACGATGAAAAGAAACTCACATTTTTAGAACATTAATTTGCATTATTTTAAATCAGTTTCTCAATGATCGAATGGTTCACGTCTTGAAGAAGTTTTTTTATTATTATTTATTTTCCGACGAAGTGAAGACTAACTTGTATGTTACCATAGTTGTCAAAAACACATTAAAAACCAGATACCTCACATAAATGATTTACAACAAATAAGCTACAAGCATTTCAACCACAAATTAAATACTGAGTTTATAGTTTAGTGTATTTTAGACCAGCCGTATATAGATGACTTTGTAGTCTTTTCTGATGAGACAGACTGTAAAACCGGTACAATAACATTGGGCTTTAACTATGAATCTGTTTATACATATATATAGACTTTATTTGTAACCTACAGTACCGAAACGGCATGGGGCAAAATGTGGCAGTTATACCTGATGTTTCTAAGCAACATGCCGATAATACTGCAGTTAACACGGCACTCTGAGCAACATTCCGTTAATACGACAGGAAACATCGCCTCCTGATTAGCATGCCGATAATACTACAGGAAACACGGCCCAGAATCAACATGCCGATAATGCTACAGGAAACACAGCCCCCTGATCAATATGCCGATAATACCATAAGAAATACAACCCCTGATCGACACACCGATAATACTACAGGAAACACAGGCTCCTGAACAATATGCCGATAATGTCACAAAAAATACGGCATCCTAAGCAACATGCCGATAAAAAAAATATTGGAAGCACAGCGCCCTCTTCCGAAAAAGCAAAAGTAAACACTTTGTTAGCTGTAAATATTATTATGATGCTTAAGTTTTTGTTTTGGCAAATAATGTTTAATCTCCATATCATCGTAATTTTTGAAGTTTGAGAATATCACAGTTAAATAGAATTTTGTAGATATACAAACAGATGTTTCCTATATTATGGTTAGAAGCTGTTTCTTATCTTGTTGTAGGTAACTCAAGACTTGCCGTTTATTATCGATGACGTAACTCAAATATAATGTTTTTTATTTATTTATTTATTTTTTTATTCCTGTAAACTCCCAGTGGAGCATAGGGCCGTAACAACACCTCACCAACGGAAAGTTGTTGTTGCAGTTACTTGTAGCAGGTTGGTTTTTACGGGGTGGAGTTGCTAGCCCCGCGCCCAACACTCCTACTTTCTCATCCTTGGACTTGGGACCAGGCAAAGGCGGAGGTTGGCATGTTTGGTGTGACGGGGATTCGAACCCGTGACCCTCAGATTACGAGTCGAGCGCCCTAACCACCTGGCCATGCCGGGCCAAATATAATGTTAGGGGCCTTTATACTGCTTGTTATTGGTTCAAGGGGGCTCTGTTTTATATCTGGTAACTCGAGATTTGCTGTTTCTTTTGTTAGCTCTGCAATAATTCTTATTGGCTGAAACACTTCTGGCTTATACCAATGTCATTATTTAAAATGAATGTTATATAGTGACCTTTTGACTGTTTTTTTTTATTGTTTTGTATCACTCTTAGTATATAATTACTGTATTTCACCTATTTAACAACTCTAATAAACTGTACTTGGGACCTATGCTTATAAATACATCCAGTTTTCACAAAATAAGAATAAAATTTAAATGCACGAAATCTATGATATTAAGAAAAATATATTTTAAAAGTAAATTATGTGTTGAAGGGATCCGATGTTATTGTGTTGGAGAAGACTTTTCTTCCAACTTTTTTAATTAATTTAAATAGGGATCCGATGTTATTGTGTTGGAGAAGGCTTTTCTTCCAACTTTTTAATTAATTTAAATAGGGATCCGATGTTATTGTGTTAGAGAAGGCTTTTCTTCCAACTTTTTAATTAATTTAAATAGGGATCCGATGTTATTGTGTTGGAGAAGGCTTTTCTTCCATATGATTAGTTTCTTTCGCTGACTAGTTTTAACAAGAAGGGATTAAAAGTCATTGAAAACGAAGTGTTCAAGAGATTGCTTGTTTTAAATCAAAGCCACATTAAGCTATCTGCTGTGTCGACCGAGGAGAATCGGACCCCAGATTGTAGCTTTGTAAGTCCGGAAACTTACCACTGTCCCATAAAGGGCTGAACTCCTCGTGAAAGCTTTTGAACTAAAATATAAATGTTATTACAGCCGTGCCCGCTTGGCTTGGCGGTCGGGACGTCCGACTCGCAATCTGCGGGTCGCGAGTTCGAATCCTATCACCGAACAAGCTCGCCCTTTCAGCCGTTATGATGTGACGAGTCAATCCCACTATTCGATTTGGGTAACCCAAGAGTTGACGGTGGATAGTATTAATTAGTTACTTTACCTCTAGACTATCGCTTCAAAATTAGGGACGACTAACGCATATGGCCCTCGAGTAGCTTTGCGCGATATTCAACGAATAAACAGACATAACTGTGCCTATTAAGCCTACTTCGACCAACGCAACTGCGTTTGGCTACATGGCGATCAAGTAAAATCACTGTGTCGATAGCAAACGATACTACTTGTCCTGGGTGAAAATAAACTGTATCAAACGATCACAAATAAAGTGACGGGTTGTCAAGGATACATCATTCCTCTGAATTAGTCAGTAGAGAAAATAAGACGTTGAATTGTGTACAATACTTAATATCAGATTGATATCTAGACTCCAAAGCAGGTGTTTGTTTAATGATTAGAGAACATCCAAAGCCAAGAAATATATCAGTATCTAATAATTCCAGTAAATGGAAACGAAGTTATTTCATTCTCGGCATTTATTTTTTAATTAAAATTCTGGTTCTATATTTTTATCCTTTCTAAATAGTACTTCGTTTAACGATACGCTCAGGAAAAAAAGTCTTTAATCATTCTGTTGGGAATAAACATGCACATATATTTAAGAACTTAAATGGATAAAATGAGAAAACTTTGATGAATTCAATATTACAAAATTGTATACATCATGATGGTTAAAGTTTACATCTTAACCGTGTTTTTTGTATCCTCTGATTTTATCACGCTGTAGCTGCATTTATATCTTATTCGTTTGTTTGTTTTGAAGTTAAACACAAATCTACACAATGGGCTATCTGTGCTCTGCCCATCACGGGTATCGAACCCCGGTTTCTAGCGTTGTAAGTCCGCAGACATACCGCTGTGCCACTGGGGGGGGGGGATTTTTACGATACTATTTCCAAATATCGGATGAAATTATTAAGATTTCATAAAAACGATTCATTTAAGCGGGAGTAATGTTATGTAATTGAATCAAGAAATTTATCAAGGTCCAAAAAAATAATAATAATTAGAATTTAGAATCATTTCTGTTGTACACGCTGTTGTATTTATTGCATGTCTATATTACCACACTTTGAAAATGGATTTAGATAATGATTTGTTTTTCACCTGGTCCATAACCAAATCTTCCTTCTTTCTGAAACAGTTTCTTACCATTTTGGATTCAAATAATTGATGGTCTGATCCTGAATTTTTACATTTTACTTGTGATTGTTAAGAATAATCATTTTTAAAACTTTTTCTTAAACCAACACTTGAATTGTCTGATTCCTTTTATTCAGGGTTAGGGTCGCGAGTTCGAATCCTGTCACCGAACATGCTCGCCTTTTCAGCAGTAGGGGCGTCAACATGTGACGGTCAATCCCACTATTCGTTGGTAAAGGGTAGCCCAAGACTTGGCAGTCGGTGATGTTGACATCTAAGCTGTCTTACCTCTAATCTAGTCTATCACTACTAAATTAGGGACGGCTAATACATATAGCCCTTGACTAGCTTTTCGCTAAATTCAACATACGAAACCTTATATTCAGATCTTCTATATTCATTCCATAAGAAAATAATGTTTTTTTTTATATATAAGTTAAAGAACAAACTTAAAGAATAAAATTATGCTCATTTGTTTAGGGGAAATGTGTACCTCAAAACCTCGGAACAGTAGTTTTCTAACGGCGCTGATAAGCAATTCAAACAAACAATAATCATTCCAGTATTTCTTACAAAAGGTTCTTAAAATCGTACTTATCTTATACAAGATTAAAAGCAAGTCAATTCTTGAATGCCGGTGGACAAACAATTCCAGATACAAGAATGTGGATTTTCACATCATCCGGTTCAGCATCTCATCCTCGTCAAGCGTTTGATAATTTCGACACTTTGACGACCTGATTACTACCACTATTAACTAGGTGCTCACGTCAAGCTCACAGTGAATCATTTATATACTTGTTGTAATGATAGCAGCAGCTAATGTAAAAATTACCAAGAATACAGCTAACATCAACAGTATCTGTGTTTCTATGATAGCTAGAGACATATATAACAATGGCTGTTACTTAAGTGTTTGATGTTATAACAAGGTAATGTAGGAAAATGAAATAAAATATGATCCGGTTCAGAATACTTAAGGTAGTGTAGTGCACGCTGGAGTATAAATATGTCTAATTGACAGAAGCGGCCAGTATCCAGTGAACATTCCTCAACATTTCACCTTAAAGTTTTATCAAGAGGTAGACACTTTACTGAACACAAGCCCAGTCTTAACAGAACAAGAAGCTCGATGACGAGGAACCCACTTTGAGACTAATAATGGCTGGAGACGGCTTGAATGGGTAATGAAGA
>NW_013665887.1:51475-54711 GCF_000517525.1 Limulus polyphemus
AAAATGTGCTGCAGCTATACATCTAACTATCTCACCCATCGTCACAGCATGGAAATATTCTATGATGCTCATTAATAAAATGTGCTGCAACTGTACATCTATCAACCTCACCCATCGTTACAGCATGGAAATATTCTATGATGCTCATTAATAAAATGTGCTGCAACTATACATCCAACTATCTCACCCATCGTCACAGCATGGAAATATTCTATGTTGCTCATTAATAAAATGTGCTGCAACTATACATCTAACTATCTCACCCATCGTTACAGCATGGAAATATTCTATGATGCCCATTAATAAAATGTGCTGCAACTATACATCTAACTATCTCACCCATCGTTACAGCATGGAAATATTCTATGTTGCCCATTAATAAAATGTGCTGCAACTGTACATCTATCAACCCCACCCATCGTTACAGCATGGAAATATTCTTTGCAATGCTCTTTAATAGGTTTCTCAGTTTCACCAATATACTTTTCGTTGCAAATCCCACAATAGTTACTGTAAACTACATCCTTCTCCATACATATATTCAAAAGTTGTAGATTACATGTTCTACAGTCGTTTCTCTGTCAATGGTCACGGGGTTTAAATGCTGTGCTTCACTAATTGCGAGTTGACGGACTTCCTGGCTTTTTTATCCCTCACAACATTCTTAATAATATTTGTAACCTTAAGACTAATAAAAGGGATTTTATAAGCAGAGTTTTCTTCCTAAGTTCTGATCTTTTTTCTTTGTTTGTCATGAATGGTGAAAATTTTATTAACCAAGCTTTCAAAATCTCTTGGGGATCAACCTTGATGCGTTAAATTACTTTGAAACATATTTTGTTTTCTATTTTAAATTAATAGTTTCCTTTTTAGTTTACTTACTGATTATAAGTTACCACTATCAATTCTAAGATTTAAATATACTGTTAGATTGTTGAATATTGATTTAAATACTATAAACTTCTTTACCGTTAAAATTTGTGTACTTGAGAATGATTGTACCAGTGATCGAAACGCCGTAACTGTTTAAAAAATATGCTTATATTATTGTCATAAATTTATTATTGTTGATAACATAATCTTTTTGTTAGACGATACATAAAAAGTCATTGTTATTATTTTGATGTGCATTAGCTGTATATTCTGTTAAGATTGGGCTGTGTTCAGTCAGATTTTTACCTGTTAATAAAACCGTGAGGTGAAACGTTGAGGACACAAATACTTTTCACTGGATACTGACTGTTTTCTTTATTACACATTATCAGATTGTTGGGATTACAAGAAGCAAACTCAAGAGCAAGATTCGGGCTATAAAAGAAATGCAGCTATTGCATATAATATAAATACTTATCACAAATCGTATATGTACAAGCTATGCCAGTATTTGTACGTTTCGCGTAAAATTCAATATTATTAAACACTTTGAAAATATTATTTGAAAATAATATACTATAATGACAAATATGCGTAATTCAGGACGCATTAGCATTAATAAATACAGTAGTAATCTATATAAACTGCCTTATCGTTGTCGTGCTTAATAGTATGCATTTAATCTGTTCTATGATAACTCTAAGTTCTTCTAAAGTATCAAAGTCTAATTTATTTTTTTACTTTCACTGCTAATTCTTCAATATCCTTGGATCTAAGTTAAAAGAAGACGAACAATTTTTATTGACAACTGAACAGATTACTTACCCTCTAATGCCTTTAAGGTTAACAATGGATCTTCTGTGACGTCAGAATTGGACAATGAAGGGCGGGAGGTCACTGATATGTTAAGCGTTGAACTACCTGTATCCTTTGTGTTTCTGAAAGGCGATGGTCTTGACAATGATGACTGACCTTCAGCCTCTCCTTGACACGGAAATAACCCGTCCTTCAGACCTTCCACGATGAGTTCAGAGGCTGAATGCGGCTGAGAAACATATGGGAGTCTCAGAGTAATTGGATTCCACAGGGATGACCAACCAAAGTTTGGCAAACATTGAAGGGGCGAAGAAAGAGCAGTGAACTCTTGAGGTCGGTGTCGTTGCATCTTGTAGTTGTAACTCTTCTTGAAAGTTTTCGGTTTCTCACACACGGACGCAAGATGTATTTGTTGAGAAAACTGGTTTTATCCACGATTGTTTCTTTGAACGCAAGGAGATATGTTTTAAATGTAAGTGTTTACACGCGACGTGTATTACAATTTACATAGTAAATCTATTTAGCTGTGTGTGTGTGTGCTTTTTTTTCCCTCTGGCTATTAACTTGAAAACAATAAGTTAAGTGGAAATTATTCTCAATCAGATTTGGATGAATGCACCCTTGCGACGAATTATCGTGGCTGACACGAGCGGGGTAAATAAATGACGTCATTTGGAAAGGTGGGCCCAACTGCTTTTCTGTTACCAAGGTATAGCCAATCACTTTCAAGCAAAACACATCGTAAGTTTTGTGTTGTGTTATGCGAAGTCATGTTTTAAAAAACAATTGATCGCACTGTCTTGAATTCTATTCACGAGAAAGAAGGCGTGGTTTGGAGCACAGCGAGCCAGTCATCACCGTTATTTTGACTCAGCAATGAGAATGATTCTTTTTGCTTATGGTACGTGTTGAGGCTTTATCATAGCAACCATGATTGAAGGCATGATATTTCATTCTGTTATTTAAGAACGGAAAAACTGGTTGTCTTATAATTGAAACAGTCAGAGAGCATACGTGATAAATGTAACTTGTATTCATCAATTTTAGTGCTGTGTGCGAGGCGAAAGGAAATATGTTTTTATATGTCAAATAATTTAAAAACCAGAAGTGGGAAAGTAATTTCATAGAAAATAAAGCTTTATTAGTTAGAAACCAAGATCGTGTAATTTATTAAGATATTCATTGGTTTAACAAACATCACTTGCATTTCAAATATAACTTATAAGATATAACCATTAGTGAGTTGAGTAGTTTTTATACTGCCATATTGGACAATAAACAAAAGGCTTTACGGTTTAATGAATAAGTTAAAACATGAGTTTATTTCTTCTATTTAATGGATGTAAATCTTTAAACAGTAATTCTCCTTTGAATAATATTTACAACTATACTTTAACAATGTGATGTTGAAAATCCATTTTAGTTCAACACGTAGATATAGCGTTATCGGTGACTAAATTTTAATAAAGGTAACGTGCCCCGGCATGGCCAGGTGGATAAGGCGCTCGACTCACAATCTGAGGGTCGCGGGTTCGAATCCGCATCCC
>NW_013665887.1:55634-72425 GCF_000517525.1 Limulus polyphemus
GGGCGTTATAATGTGACGGCCAATCCCACTATTCGTTGGTAAAAAGAGTAGCCCAAGAGATGGCGGAGGGAGGTGACGACTAGCTGCCTTCCCTCTAGTCTTACACTGCTAAATTAGGGACGGCTAGCGCAGATAGCCCTCGTGTAGCTTTGCGCGAAATTCCAAAACAAACAATAAAGGTAACATTTAGAAGTTCAGTTTGGTTTTACAAAGTGGGTATAATTCCAGCAACGATGGGACTTTAATAACGATAGTAACATTTAGAAGTCCAGTTTAGCTTTACAAAGTGGGTACAATTCCAGCAACGATGGGACTTTAATAACTATAGTAACATTTAGAAGTCCAGTTTAGCTTTACAAAGTGAGTACAATTCCAGCAACGATGGGACTTTAATAACTATAGTAACATTTAGAAGTCCAGTTTGGTTTTACAAAGTGGGTATAATTCCAGCAACGATGGGACTTTAATAACGATAGTAACATTTAGAAGTCCAGTTTGGTTTTACAAAGTGGGTATAATTTCAGTAACAACGGAGCTGTTGGACCGGTTCTGTTTTCCCACCTCAATATGGGACCCGTAGTTACAGATCCCTACTAATGGTACTGCTTGAAGGTAATATGTGAATTATAAGAGCTTATGAGTGACCCTAAAGAATAACGTGATTTGTCAATCAAGCTATCATCCGTTAGTAACGACTAGACTGACATAGCGGACTTTATAAAATTCAAATTTCGCTTCCCCAGATGATCATAATAATTTCACTAGCGAGTTAACTCCAACAGCGACAACATTCGAATGCCCGTTTCCGTTTTTCAATGTGTGTGTATAATGTCAGCTACAGGCATTAATGCATGATGATCCCCACCTATTACTATGAGAATGAATAGAGATGAGAAATTTAGCTTTATGGTGTGAACCGTCTTTTCGAACTGGTGAAGCATGATATAATTCATTATACTTGTCATAAGACATTATTTTAGACCTATTATATTCCAAGCGGCCTGAAGAGCTCTGGATTGAGCGAAATGGGCCGTAGACAATATATATGATGAATATAATGTGGTTGAAATACTATTGTTATACACCATTTTAATTCTTGAAAATCCCAAACGGATTAAATAAATAACGTAGTGTTTAAAAATATAATAGGCCTAACATATTGCGTTATGATAATTATAATGAATATGATTAGAGCTTTAAAACTAAAACATACATAAGTACAGTAAAATAAAGTGTAACTTCAACAAAAGACCTGCTGATGCTCATTTGCAGTAAAAACAGAGGTAAAACATAATAAACGTTCATTTTAAAGTAATCAAGACCCGGTGATGCTCACTTGCAGTAAAAACAGAGGTAAAACATAACAAACGTTCATTTTAAAGTAATCAAGACCTGGTGATGCTCACTTGCAGTAAAAACAGGGGTAAAACATAACAAATGTTTATTTTAAAGTAATCAAGACCTGGTGATGCTCACTTCCAGTAAAAACAGAGGTAAAACATAATAAACGTTCATTTTAAAGTAATCAAGACCTGGTGATGCTCACTTTTAGTAAAAACAGGGGTAAACATAATAAACGTTCATTTTAAAGTAATCAAGACCCGGTGATGCTCACTTGCAGTAAAAACAGAGGTAAAACATAACAAACGTTCATTTTAAAGTAATCAAGACCTGGTGATGCTCAGGGGTAAAACATAACAAACGTGAATATAGATTAGCTGAGGATACTGTCAGTTAGATTAATATAGAAAAGTTGAGTATATTATCAGTTAGGTGAATATAAATTAGTTGAGCATATTATCAGTTAGATGAATATAGATTAGTTGAGTTTATTATCAGTTAGATGTATATAGATTAGTTGAGGATGTTATCAGTTAGGTGAATATAGACTAGTTGAGGATATTATCAGTTAGATGAATATAGATTTTTTTCTTTTATTCCTGTAAACTCCCAGTGAAGCAAAGGGCCGCAACAACACCTCACCAACGGAAGGTGTTGTTGCAGTTACTTGTAGCAGGTTGGTTTTTACGAGGTGGAGTTGCTAGCCCCGCGCCCAACCCTCCTCCTTTCTCATCCTGGACTTGAGACCAGGCAAAGACGAAGGTTGGCATGTATGGTGTGACGGGGATTCGAACCCGCGACCCTCAGATTACGAGTCGAGCGCCCTAACCACCTGGCCATGCCGGGCCTGAATATAGATTAGTTGAGGATATTATCAGTTAGGTAAATTTAGATTAATTAAGGATATTATCAGTTAGGTGAATATAGATTAGTTGAGGATATTATCAGTTAGATTCATATAGATTAGTTGAGGATATTATCAGTTAAATTAATATAGATTAGTTGAGTATGTTATCAGTTAGGTGTATATAGAAAGCTTCTTTTATCTTTCTTTGTTTCGGATGTGGTTCATATCCAGTTCTCTAATATGATGGGATATTGCAGGTAGATCGGCATTATAAAACCTCGTGTGTCCATTTTGCTCCAGAATTCTAATATTTCCGTGACTTTTTTCTCTCCAATGTATTGAAGTCCACATTCACAATGGATGTTGTAAGCAGAGTTTTCCTTCTCCAGGGGTTTGATGTGTACTAAGTACGATCTTATTGCATTGCGACTTCTGAGTATGATTCTGACTTTATGCTATTTACACAATATTTTTATGTTACCTGAGAGACCTTGGACACAGGAGAGAATGGTCGAGTTTCTGTAATTTTCTTCCCATTCTTTGTGTTCGCCTTTATTTTCTTCTTTATCAAGTGTTCCGAATATCTTTTGTCAATGAAGACTCTATGTCCCCCCCCTGTGGTATTAAATATACTGATCATTTTGGAAACTGGGCAGTTTATGACACCCATCATTACACAATTGGGGTGGTTTTATTTATAGTCCAGGTATTTACCTGTATCTGTTGGTTTTCTTTAACGTTTGTGATATATGAGTTATGTGTCTTGGTAACCATTCTGTCTACTTCTATTATGATTGTATCATGTTTTGAAAAAACGGAAACGTTTATAAAATTAAAAGTAATTTTCTGGCAGATCCTACTTAACTGATCTCTGGATTGTCAAGCTCTGTTCGTCATTGGCCCTTGCTGAGATCTAAAACTGATTACAATGGACAATTACGTCACATAGAAAAGGTCAGTATATTGTTACTAATTCATTTAGTTTTTAAGCTCATAATTGTTTAAGATTTCCTAAGCATAATTCTATTGCTGATATCATTAAACAACGTTATGGAAAACCCGTGCTTACTCACTTTAGAAATACACAAAAAAGTGCATTTGAAATGTTCTAAAACCAACTTCAATATACAATTTCTGAATGAATGCAAAAGTTTGAAAATAATTTCTCGTTTCTTAAACTTTAAAGTTACTGTTCCCCAATTTTGATATTCTAGACAATACCACAGAATTCAAAAAGAATTTTGAAATTAGCCAGAAGAATTAGTTATTCAAATCTTCAGCAAGACAATCTATAGATGCATTTAATTTGTTTGAAAAACAAGAATGTGATTTTGATTTTATACATTTTAAGTGTTTCATTGAAGCATAAAACCATAAAAGTATGTTATATTATACAGAAAGACGAGTATTTAAACTAAATAATTCAAAGGCAACATTTAGGTAAAACTTGTTTATAGACCAGTGTGATGACGTTATTTTCAACCTTTCGTGGTATGCTTTGATGCTTGAGTGATACTGAAAGAAAAATTTTGGCTCATAGTCTAAAACACAACATTCCAAACAGGCTTAAGTTTGAAGATTACTTTGCACAATTTGAGCAGATTTTGCAAGTATTGATACTTCAACCAATATGATCTGTTAAAGCTCAGATTAATGGTATGGTATTAACCTCTTTTGATAGTTATAATTGTAATTATAAAAGGTTTCTAGATGTACGTTAAGAGAGAGGAACAGCTTTAGAGACATTAAGTAAATTATTTCGAAATATAAGGAAAATGGTATTGTAAGTTTGGACAAAGAAGATTATTTAAGAAAACTAAAAACATATCAAGTGATTCAACAACGATTTATAACGTTAAAAGTCGAGTTTCGATACTTGTAGTAGGCACAGCACAGATAGCCCATTGTGTAACTTTATGCTTGACAACAAACGAACAAACATGCCACAAAAAATTAAGGCAAGCTTTAACATTACGCGAATAATAGTATGAAACACGCTTATAAGTTCTATATACATTACTCGTACAATTAATTAAGAAACAATTTGAACTGGGTATACAAAATTTGTTTCCTAAGTGTAAACTTAATAATTTGTTTAGAAAAATGAGAAGCTAGATTTGTTTGAATTAAGGGAACGTGACATCCTTTTTTATATAGTTATCACCACATCACTAAAACAATTAAATTGTATAGAACTTATACGAAATGTTCAGGTCAACATTGCGTTTTCCCAAATGTACTTAGTCTCAGAAACTTTATTTACCAGACTTAGAAAGTTTTAAAGAAAATTTAAAATATATTTTTGATAATCAAAGGAACCAAATTGTAAAAATTATAACCCATAAATTTTCAATAAACTCTAAACCATTATTATGTAATATCTTTTGTACATGTATTACGGTGTCTAAAGTTATATCAAGAATTATTTTTCTTACGCTATGTTATTGAAACAAGGATATGAGCACATATAAAAAATAATAATAATTTCAGCTTGCAGTGTATTTTCAAGTAGAGCAAGCATGTTTTAACATTGTATAATTACATTATTTTATACATGCTTATAATTGTCTTGCTTATTTCGACGAAAACTTAAGGCTATGCTCTTTGATCCAATTTTCTCAAGTAACTGTTTAGTGTCGCCATCTGTTGACGAAACTTTTCTACTGATTATGTCATATTTAAATTTAAATAAAATTATACTTTTAATATCGTAAAGGTCAATGGTTCAGTCGTTCCAAATGGAATGTGTACGTATGTGTGTAAAAAGTGTTTTACTGTAGACTGACGGGTAAATATTTATGTAAAAATACAACTGAAATTCTAACCTAGCATTATATTCTACATTTAAGAGTTTAGTTCTGTAATATTTTCTAAATGTTTTCTATATCCTGTATGTTTTATATGAATTGTGAATAATATAACTCTCGGTAGCTGAAAACCGATTTATTCCAGTGAAATAAATAACATATATATTATGTTAGTAAAATATCCTTGACTAGAACTGTTATTTTTTACAAGAAACAACAGTACTTTATATCTCCTTACAAAACTTATAATGCTAAAAACCGGGATTCGATAACACAGAGCCCAACACAGATAACTCAATGTGCAGCTTTGTACTTAATAACAAACAAAAGATTACTTTACAGGTTCACCCTTCTCCTGGTGGGACAGCGGGAAAGTTTACGGACTTCCAAGACTAATATCCGGAATTCGATTCCCCGCGGTCCACACAGCAACTAGCCAAATGTGACTTTGTCCTAAAAGTTTGTTTTTAATTTCCCTAATTTAGCGGTGTAAGACTAGAGGGAAGGCAGATAGTCATCACCACCCACCGCCAACTCTTGGGCTACTCTTTTACCAACGAATAGTAGGATTGACCGTCACTTTATAACGCCCCCACGGCTGAAAGGGCGAGCATGTTTGGTGTGACGGGGATTCGAACCCGCGACCCTCAGATTGCGAGTCGAGCGCTCTAACCACCTGGCCATGCCGGGCCTTGTCCTAAAAGAAGCAAATAGTTTCACCCAGAACTTAAAACGAGCCTCTCAATGAAAGATATCAGTGATATCTTAAATCCTTTTACGTTGCTATTTAAAAACTTTATTTTGATTATGATGTGTTGGTAAAATACTCCCGATTCAGATTTAAAAAGCCTTCATCAGATTTCTGTATCTGTATCAACTACAATGCTTACAAATAGTATTTTATAATTATCCAGTACTTCTTCATAAAGATATATTCAAAGTATAAAAAAAAGGATATTTTATTACCTAAAAACTCCAACGGACTTACTTGGACACTAGTTTCAGCTATAAGTTCTCTAAACTTATAGGTCTTTTATGGTAGAAATGTTAAAATAGTTTGGTTTAGAATTTTCGCGAAAAGCTTATAAGTGAATTGCTGCGCATAGTTGTTCTTAATGTTGAGGTAGAGGCAAGAAAACTAGTCAATACCACTCACCGCCAACATTTGGAGTGCTCTTGTTTGACTGAATAGTGGGTTTGTTTCTTTGTTTTTCAGATATTCGCGCAAAGCTACACAAAGGCTACCTGTGCTTGCTGTGTCTGATTTTGAACTAATAGACTGAAGAGAAGAAATATGGTCAATAGCACCAACCGATAACACTTGGACTATTTTTTTATCAAAAAAGTAGGAATTGACCGTCATTCTAATAATGCACTCATACTCCCAATGAGCGAGCATGTGTATGTGGCAACAAGCCGCGAATCAGTTGTTTGCTTTTGAATTTCGCGCAAAGCTACACGAGGGCTATCTGCGCTAGCCGTCCCTAATTCAGCAGTGTAAGACTAGAGGGAAGGCAGTTAGTCGTCACCACCCACCGCCAACTCTTGGGCTACTCTTTTACCAACGAATAGTGGGATTGACCATCACATTATAACGCCCCCATGGCTGAAAGGGCGAGCATGTTTGGTGTGACAGGGATTCGAACCCGCGACCCTCAGATTGCGAATCGAGCGCCTTAACCACCTGGCCATGCCGGGCCGCCGCGAATCAGAGTGTGGCCTAGTAGTCTAAATGCTCAGACCCGGAAAATAAATAGAATCTTCTGTTTATATATATCAGAACCCACTTTAGATGTCTTCATTAAAACCCATTGTAGATGCCTTCATTAGAACCCACCGTAGATGTTTTCATTATAAACCGCTGTAGATGTCTTCCTGAAGTGGAATACATATTCAGTTGAGTGTCTATAATGACAACAAGATAAAAAAGTAGAGATGCCATGTTGCAAATACATGTCTCCTGGATCAGTTTTTTATTTTTATTTTTCTCAAGAAATCAGATATTTTTTTGGGAAAAGCAATACAGTGGGCTGCTTTTGTTTTTTTAGCGCAAAGTCACACATTGTTAGTATTATAAGTCTTTAAACTTACCGCTAACTCACTGGGTGACCAGTGTACTAGTCGTAATGACTATAAATTAGAATAAGAGTTTTTCATAACACTGTTTCTTTGAAACATATACATAAATCAGCGGCAATGATGATGATTCAAATATATTTATATATGAGTATATACAGATGGTCGTGCTTAGGAGATAATAACATTTGTTGGTTCAATAACTCTGTCAAAGAAACTCTGCTAAATGTGTTTTCTATAAGGCTTTGTCAATGCGTCATAAGATTTTACAAAGAATCCCTCAAAAGAATGTTCAGTAAATGATAAGATTAAAGAACGAACAGCTGGTATCATATCGCTAATTCTAGCTTAAAATACGGTGTAAAAAACGACTACATTCAGTTTTAAAGATTTGTGTCAAACCCAGAAATTCAACAGAGTGAAACTCAGTTAAATCGGATTATATTCTTTTGATATAATCAAAAACAAAATGCGAAAATAAAACTATATAGCAAAGAGGAATTCATAACACGTTGTAGTATAGTTGAGATACTTTTGTAGCTAGAGACAAGAGGTTGGAACCTTATAAAATTGGAACAACTTAGTTGACAAACCGATATGCTTCTTTAGCTGATTCTTTTTACTTATCAGTCTGTAAATTCTGATTACCTTCTGGTTTTAACTAAACCACCGTTTAGTTGTGGCTTCTATTTATTACTATCAAGTTTAATTGCTATAATTATAATGGGACTTCTATATACTAGATAATATCTAATTATTATGTGTTTTCTTGAAATAGGTGTAAGTACCAATAACTTATGCTCAAACCAAGTTACCTTCATAGGTCAGAATTAAACTTTAAATCAGTAAATAATGTAGCTTAAGTAATGTACCACATAAGTGAAGAGTACGCAATGTCGAAAAACAAAAATTTCTAAGGATTAAAATATATTGATTCAGCATTGGATACCTGCGTTACTGTCTATAGTTTCGGCCATAATCCTAATATTATCTCACGCGGTTCGTCGAGCTTAAGATATTTTTTTTAATTAATGCTAAATCTATATGCCAAACCAGTGCCTCTCAATCGTTTCAGGCTCGTATACCAGTTTTTGTTTAATTTTTTGTAATTTGAAACTCAGGCGAGTCTACGTAGGTAGAGGGTGAGTCAATAAGTGAGGTTCGTAGTATGTATATGTACGTAGGTAGAGGGTGAGTTAATAAGTGAGGATAGTAGTATGTATATGTATGTAGGTAGAGGGTGAGTCAATAACTGAGGATAGTAGTATATATATGTACGTAGGTAGAGGGTGAGTCAATAACTGAGGATAGTAGTATGTATATGTACGTAGGTAGAGGGTGAGTCAATAACTGAGGATAGTAGTATGTATATGTACGTAGGTAGAGGATGAGTCAATAACTGAGGATAGTAGTATGTATATGTACGTAGGTAGAAGGTGAGTCAATAATTGAGGATAGTAGTATGTATATGTACGTAGGTAGAAAGTGAGTCAATAAGTGAGGATAGTAGTATGTATGTAGGTAGAAGGTGAGTCAATAAGTGAGGATAGTAACTATCCTCAGTTATTGACTCACCCTCTACCTACATACATATACATACGGAATGTATACGTGCATGGAAAGCTCAGATAGGACTTATTACAAATTTTATGATTTTTTATATTAATTTTGTCGTGTACCACCGACATTAACTCCACGTACCTCAGTTTGAGAATCCCTATGCTAAACTAACAATACAAAATAATTATCGTGATAAAATATTTTAACTAATACTGTATATGAAACTTACGCTAAAAAATATTAAAAAATTATTTATTTTTAAGTCACATAAAAACTGTTGTTACGTTCATTCATTTAACTTTCAATATTAAATATTTTCCCCTTCTACAATGATAAGACTATTTTCAAAATATTTTTTACCTTCTAGTTAGTCTTTGGATTATTAGAAAATTAATCCTTCAAATTATTTTGGTATACGATGTCTTGATTTTATCACAGTGGACTTTGAAAACCTTAGAATATTTTGGCTTAGATTTAAAATGTCTTCCAGGTAACAAAATATGATTATGGTAGATTTTTTTAAACATATGAATGTATTTTCCTCTTTTCGGCGAACAAAGGATGATCTAAATTAAGCTGTTCTTGTTAAAGATATCTTAGCATTTAAACTGTAATTAGCCGTTTGAAACTATTTAGAGTTAAGCGTGGTCAAGATTAAAATGTTAATTAAATATAGCAGTTTTTAAATGGTTAATTATTTTACCCTTATTATCTCAAAGGTGGCAAGTAAACAAATATTACGAATTTATGTGCTTCATATATGAAAACCACAACAATGAAATGGCAACTGAATATTTTAGACCAGAATTTAAAAAAAAACAAAAAACTTTAGTACGCAAATGTCACAAAATACTTGTATACACAGTTGGCCTCCTTTTACTTCCTCTTCATCTAATCAGGCAGAATATGCTTTCCAATTAGGTCAAATATTCTAACAAAGCTTCCTTCCCTGTTCTCTAACAGGCTCTCGCTCGTTTCACTACTCCGAATTTCTAATTCCAGTAAAAGGAAAAACCAACAGTTGTTGAAAATTCATCCAATCTGTTATGTTCCAAGAGATCTCAGTGCTGCCAACTCGTAATTACGTAAGCCTTCATCAATATTAAATACAAATTACAATCGCAGAGAAGACATATTTAAACGACATTTATGTATATACATTTATACAGCCAAGGTCATTCCCTCAGGCTTGTTCGTTAATACAGCATTAGCTGAGAATAGTTAGAACAATTATCGTGTATGTTATACGTTGGTTACTTTTAACAGGATATTTTATGTTGTTTACACGAAGTTGTAATGGTGTTGTACATAAATAATACATTATGTAAAGAAAAATACGTAAAGTTCATTTTACTTATTTCTAGAAACTGTGAGTTTTTGATAAAGTAACAACTTTCGGTTTTATTAACTATTTTAATGGCTTACCACTATTGAATTTATGGCTTACCAGTATTGAATTTATGGCTTACCAGTATTGAATTTATGGCTTACCAGTATTGAATTTATGGCTTACCAGTATGAATTTATCAAAAGTTGAGGAAGATTTCTATAATCAATATTCAATTTTAATTTTAAACATTATTTTCTTAATGTGAACCAAGAATAATTAAAATTCTAAGAATTCAAAGTCACTAAGTAACAGTCTACATTAGGCCTAAGTCTGGTTAATATTTTAAATTATCATAGTTAACATTAAGTTTATATTTCTTTTTGTCAGGTATGTGCTTATTTTCTTATAAAACAACATATAACAAATCTTAATTAAGTTTTACAGTTTTAACGTATAAAATTATTAGGCCATATGAACCCTCTTAAGTCTTGTTTTATAAACTAATAAAATGAACATTGTTTTTTTTTGCTATCTTTGTTTTGAGAGATCTTTCATTTAGTGTTTGTTTTTTGTTAAGCATAAAGCTACACAGTGTTTTTTTTTATTTTTCATTATAAGCCTTCAGACTTTATGCCGAGCCATTGGGGGTAGGGGTGGGGCTTTCACCTAGTGAAAACAAAACCGTAGTACCTATTCTAGAAGAGGAAATAATTAATTTTTCGACAAGCTTTTTTTAGCACACCCCGACTATTTAGGCTTTTGTACGTTTGGGTAAAAATATGTTTACAATGTTTTGTATTTCAAATAAAACAAGATGCACTAATCAGTTCCTATGAATTTTCCATGAGCTTGAAATATATTAGAAAACAAGATTCGATTTTATTTTTTTTTGCGCATAGCCTTCCCTAATTTTGAACTGACAGATTATGAGGAAGGAAGTTAGTCAACAGCACCCGCCGCCCAACTCTGGGAGTACTGTTGTCTTATCAACTAAGAAGTGTTTCATGGTCATTCTTATAGTGTACTCATGATCCCAAAGTGCGGATCGCGTTTTTATAATAATGAATTTTCGTATTCACAGTACGGACACGCTAAACTAATTGGCCATGCGTGGCCCATTGTTACAAAACAATCCAAGTAGCTTGTATTGTTGGCGTTAGATAAATATAATCAAAAACTGGTTGTTGTATCTCCACAATAACGATTGTTAAGCACCATCTCTTAACGTGTTTTTGTTGCTCTTCAAATATGGAGACAGACTAGCTTAAGTTGAATCACCAATGGTAACTCAAAACTGATACGAAGTACTGTATTACCAGATATATCGCTGTAATACATGTAGTACTCAGTTGAAACTAAAGACCAGTAGAGGGCGTTGTTCCATTGTGTGTTTTTCATTGCTGCTCACCAGTACCACACCTACATAGACTAATGTTCTGTGTGTCTTCTAATACCACGCTAGCTTCGTTACTTGTCCTATGGGACTTTATGGTATCGTTAAAGCTTTTAATAAAATAAGCCACAGAATTTGATAACATTAACAAATATTGTGCTGCATGTTGACCCCGGATACATGTTTCCTAGACTTATTTCGCATTTATATTCCATCGTAAAACATCGTGCGCCGCAATTAGGCTAAAATGTTCAGCACTATTCATGTAACCGGGCAATTCCCTTGTTACAACTCTTGCTTTATGTGGCAGAAGCTCCAAAAAGGTAATTTGCGTGTGCCCTGTAGCGCCATCTATTAATGACTGTCTAAATTGCATGCCAATTGATCCAATGCTTACGTTACTACGTATTCTGATCCGAGTTCTTGATTTAGACATTACCGTCACGGGACTATTGTTTTAGTTCTCCATAGGAATATGATCACATCCCTAACATACTCAGTCTATAAACACACTCACTTTCTCCGACGGTTGGAGATACAATAGAGCTGAAACACATCTTTGTTAAATCGTTTCCTTAGATCATATATCGTATAAGTTTTCAATAACACAATTAGCTGCATTCATATACAAGTTCAATAGTTGTGTAACATTTGATTTTGTTTTCAGTCTATGAAACTACCTTTTTTAACCACCAAAATTTACTTGTGAACAGTTTTTATTCATTTCTTAGACTTGTGTTGTTTAGCAATTTTCAAACCTTGATTCATATTTTAAGCAAAGTTTTTACATTAACTTCTTGGCGTTTATAAACATTCGAACTTTTTTCTTTCTATAACATTGTATCTAAATTATAGATTTATATATAAATAAATATAAATATTTATATATAAATTATGGATTTGTTTAGTTGCTGTAACTCTCTAATATTTTCAGATTTTATTGGATTTTCTTTGAATATTACTTCATTTTTTTTTTTACTTTTTTCCCTGATTTATTACAATTTTTTATAGTCAGATTAATTTTTTGTTTGTTTCTTGTTAAGTACAAACCTACATACTGGGCTATCTGTACTGTGCTCACCATTGGTATCAAACCCGATCTTTAGCATCATAAAAATATCCAAACGTTGTTACTGAATCACCAGGGGCGCTGTTTTGTTTAAAAGTTAACTGTTTCAATTGCTATGCAAGTTCATGATGAACAATCAGACATTGTGTGTGCCTTTTTTTATTAATAAACATATTTAATACACAATGAAATGAAACATAAACAACAACATACTATTTCGCTTCTTTACTTTATGTAAAGAAGATTTTGGCGTAAGAAAAACAAAACAATAATTCAATCATGATACTCATCATTATATCACACCAATACCTAGCTACTCTGTATAAAATTAGTTTCACAATAGTCAGTTTAGAGCTAATTAACTTATATTCCAATGAAAATACAAACTTCGATATCTCCACTTATTCATATTTCATGAAAAATACGCTTAAGTTGACGTTTCTGGAGGTACTGTTTCGTCAGTTATATCCCAAGCTATTCACAAGATAGGGCGTAAATATCACCAGTGTATGGTTCTGGAAGTCCAACATTAAGAAAACATTCAACACAAAACATTATTTAGTAATCGGCGTTTCGACAACTTTTAGCTGTCATTTGTAAAGACTTGATTAACAGACACAGCAGTAAGTACTTATTCTTATTTACCTCAGGGCCACCATCTATGTACAACTTAGAATTTAAAGAGGAAATTGACGAAAGGTCGGGCAATTGTGAATGTCTTTGTTTTAACTGGTATTTCTTTAATGAAAATTTTAATTACTTTATCAGTAGTTAAGTAGCTTCAGAAAGCTCTTTTGCTGTCAGACTTGAACCTGTCAGCAGTGTGTGCAATAACACAAGCACGAGAAACTAATTACATCATATTGTTGATGCAGAATTAATGAGGACCACGGAGCGAATAGTGCATCATTAAAAATTAGGCGTACCGACCTATTTCACAAGTTTGACCAGAAACCCGAAGAAAACGCGTATTTTCCTATTATTTTAGCCTAAAACAACAGTTTATTCCCTAGTTTAAAACAAATTGGAAGCTATGCATAACATCCGCAGGGGGCCTAGTTTTAGTGCTGCTGTACTCAAATTCCGAAGGAAAAAAGAAAGATTGAACTTGTAATAAGCCACGTACAGGCAGACCATCAACACCTACTAAAACTACCACTTTGATAAACTATGTCATAGCAGAAAAAGCTAACACAAGTGCACGTAGGTGCGGCAATGCACTTTATGTCATTCATTGTCTGGATTTGCCAATTTCATCTGTTCACAAGGCTCTTTGGTCAACTTTACGAATGACTCGTTACAAACTGGATGTCATGTTCAAGCACTGAAGGAGAAGAAGAATTTACCCGTTGCGTTGATTTTACAATTCTTGGTCAACTGAAAGTCGATGGCCAATAGCTTGTAAACTGATGAAGTGTATTTCACCTTTACTGGAAGTGTTAATACACGCATCTGCTCTTCCAGAATGCTAAGGTGACAGTATGGTGTAAATTCACAGCTGTCTTTGTTACTGGACCATACTTTTTTGAAGAACCATCAGCACATTGACTGCAAACTTACAAAGTCAAAGTTGAATGATACCATGCAATTTTCAAAACCAATGAAATTCCCATGCTGCAGCAACAGAATGTGGTAGACATTACCGTTTTCATGCAAACACACATATTGGTGACTAGGTGAAACACATCTTGCAGGAATACTTTCAGAATAGAAGCATTTCACGTAATTTTCATTGTGAATGGACAACTTGTTCATTGAACATAACGCCAACCTATTCTGGTTGTAGTGGTACCTGAAGTCATATCTGTACAGTATGAATCCTCATACAGTTTCAAACCTCAAAAATGCAGATGTTCTGGAAGTGTCCAGTATACAAGATGAGAAGTGCATTGTTGCTACAATGTTCATTGTAACACAGATACAGTGCATTCTCAGTGATGGAGGATCAATTTTGAACAGCTGCTGCGATTGATCAGAGAGATTAGGTGATAGTAGTGTAACTGTTGGCAACATATGGAAACTGTGGCAACAGTCCTGTGCATTTTTACATTCCTATAACATACCGTTTGTGGTATATGATGCACTGAATTGCAAAAACTTTTATGTATATAAGTTTATGCATAAAGAATCGAGCTTTTTTTTCACTTATAAAGTTATCATTACATTTGATCTGTTATTTGTTGTACATTCAATTACAATTTTTTGTTCCAAATGGTATCTCATGTGATATCTGTAACCAATGTATATTTTCTGAAGAACCTATATATACAGTTTGCAGTTAGATTATATTCTTGAGTTTAAACTATTGTAGTGTGGAGGTGTACTAGGTGATTTCTACCTTTTTATATTTAACTCTTAAGCACACATAAAAAACCTTCAAAATGTTCATGCACACAAGCATCTATGGGTTTAACATAAAATGATGGTCAAGGAAGTAGCTAAGCTCCTTTTACCCTAGTTGCCTATTGTTGTAGGTCATTTGCTTATGGTATCACGTGAGCCTTCTCGTGTGAAAGGTTACTGTAAAGCTTAAGATATTCTGTGAAAGTATACAGTGATATATTTGTGAAAAGAAAGTACTATTTATTTGGTCTCTTATGGTTTTCTCAGGAAGAAGAGTCAATAATAGTGTCCGCCATAGACAGTGATCTTTTCCAATAACAGAGAGGGTACCTAACTGATGAAGCAATACATTCTAATCTGTATAAGAAAAAGCGTATATTTAATTAGTTAATATTAATTGATAACAGGTATAAATGACAACATTTAAGGAAAACAAATCAAACTAAATCTACTAATTAAGTAAGCCATGACCTTAAAAACCAAACATCGTCTTTAAGTAAAACAACATGGAATTTTATTCGGTTTTTACTTTTTTCATCAGTAAATTAATAAGTCGTAGTTTTGCCTGACAATATCTTTTATGTCTGCGTGAAAATACAAGAATCTAAATGTTTTTCAAATATCAAGCTCCTCAACCAATAGCCTCGTAAGATTCATTGAACTTTATTGTTACGGGCAAATATTTCAGGTATCGGGTTTCAAGAAGGAATTACTTTAATCTTCACAAATTACATATCCGTTTGTTTTTATGTTAACGGTTGCAGTGGTATCATTTGAAACGTTCCTGATGCGAAAATCCCAATACTTAAGCTTTATTCGAAATAGGTTACAACCTGTGTTTGTAAAATTCCCAAGGGTTAGTGTTTAAAAATATATACGGGCAAACTCTTATTTCCAAGGTAACTGATATGTAAAGATTTCAGGGATGTGCTTGATCCAGTGACGTCCTATGATGATTTTCTTTTGAAGTGAATGTATGAAATTAGTTTTCATTTATCGTTTTCTTCTTTGATATTTAATGGATTTTCCAACGCTGGCACCTCCTGGTGGAAATAAATCACGAAACATAAAGATTAGCAAATGGTTTTCATTTCTAATTACCTCGTTTACACTTTTTATAAAGGCACGATATAATTTAGAATATATATATATATATATTTACTTGTATATTGCTATTCAAACCTTTTTCATGCATATCTAGAAACTGTGAACCTATTTTCACAACTTATTTTCAAAGAGATAACTCAAAATACTAACGATATAAATTTTAAAATAATCATTTTCAAGCTTAGTAGAATTGTGGTTTTTGTAAGAGCAGAGCCACATTGAGCTATGTGCACCGCGGGGAATCGAAACCCGGATATAAACGTTGTAAGTCCGTAAACTTACCACTGTCCCACCGGGGGACTAGGAGAACTGGGAAAAGTGGTGTTTTGAATTGTGATGTGAAATTAAAAAAAAAAGAAGCAAAGAAAACTAATTCATAAAAAATACGTTAATTAATCAGTGATTTTCTAAACTAACGGAAAATAAGAAAATCATAGAAGAGGGATTGTGGCGCTATTTACATAGATCTAAAATCATAATAAAGTGAATGTGGTACTGGTTTCTATAGATCTAAAACCATAATAGAGTGAATGTGGTTATGGTTTCTATAGATCTAAAACCATAGTATAAAGAAGGTGGTACTGGTTTCTTTAAACTTAAAATCATAGTAGAGTGAATGTGGTTATGGTTTCTATAGATCTAAAACCATAGTATAAAGAAGGTGGTACTGGTTTCTATAAACTTAAAATCATAGTAGAGTGATTGTGGTAATGGTTTATATAGATCTAAAACCACAATAAAGTGAATGTGGTAATGGTTTCTATAGATCTAAAACCATAGTAGACTGAATGTGATACTGGTTTCTATATATATAAAATCATAGTATAAAGAATGTGGTACTGGTTTCTATAGATCTAAAACCATAATAGAGTGAATGTGGTTATGGTTTCTATAGATCTAAAACCATAGTATAAAGAA
>NW_013665887.1:73425-77242 GCF_000517525.1 Limulus polyphemus
CTATAGATCTAAAACCATAATAGAGTGAATGTGGTTATGGTTTCTATAGATCTAAAACCATAGTATAAAGAAGGTGGTACTGATTTTATTAAACTTAAAATCATAGTAGAGTGAATGTGGTTATGGTTTCTATAGATCTAAAACCATAGTAGATTGAATGTGATACTGGTTTCTATATATATAAAATCATAGTATAAAGAATGTGGTACTGGTTTCTATAAACTTAAAATCATAGTATAAAGAATGTGGTACTGGTTTCTATAAACTTAAAATCACAGTAGAGTGATTGTGACACTGTTTCTATAACTCTTATATCATATTGAGTTATTATGGTACTGGTTTCTATAAATCTAGAATCACAGTAGAGTGATTGTGATAATGGTTTCTATAGATCTAAAACCACAATAAAGTGAATGTGGTACTGGTTTCTATAAATCTAGAATCACAGTAGAGTGATTGTGATACTGTTTCTATAAATCTAAAATCATAGTAGAACAAATGTGGTACTTGTTTATTTAGATCTAAAATCATAGTAGAACAAATGTGGTACTTGTTTATATAAACTTTTAGCTATAAAAGTCATTAAAATTGATTATGTGTGAAAGAGAAAACGCACCATAAATAGACGAACACTTGTAGTAAAGTACAATGTAACTGAGAAACGTGTTTTATCGTTAACTTTATGAATTACTAAAGAATCTTATTTCTTAAAGCTAGAAGTAAAGAAACGTGTAAAAACTTACAGAATATTTATTGTGTGGAAGAAAAACAGGTCCGTACGCAAGGTGTTTGAAAAGGATTTTCTAATTTGTCAGAGCAAAAGCCAAGCAGCATTATTAAACAAAAGCTATTCCTTTATCATTCGCATGATTCCTCACGTATGTACGGGGTTCGATTGTTTAAACTATATTTTATGCAAAATTGCTTCCAGATTTAATCTCATAGCACCTATTTTTCTTACAAGTTTCTTGTTGTACATGCCCTCCCCCCTCCCCCAGCATTGGCATGCTAGTTGTGCTTCGCACAATATGTGAGTTGGGATTGTGAATGTAAGCATGAGTCTCGGGACGTTAGGCATTACAGCTTGTTGTCTCACAATCCTTATGACGATTAGATAAACTTTAAAAACTGTAGTAGATAAACACGTAATCAAACAAAACGTGGACTGAAAAAGGTACTTAAAAGTGTCGAAAACTGAATCCGTATGAATTTGTTTTCGTTCCGTAATAGTGTATCAAAGCTCAATTATTGGAAACTGCGCTGGGTGATATTTTCGAATGTAATCCCAAACTGTACGCTGAAGCTTAAGAGTAGAATATAGAAAGAGAACCACATGTAAGGCATATTTACCTTTCCTTGTTCGATCACCTGGTTCCTGTGTTCAAGCTGGTTAAATTTGGATGTCGATGCTTCTATTGGCGATGAACGAGTACGCTTGACAGAGTCACGTCTTCCGCCACGATAGCTCCGGAGTGATGATTGGCTACGTAATGATGACGCATGGCTTCGCACGGAGCTTTGGGAACGTACAGATCCAGAACTTGATCGCCGTGACCCTTTCAGAAACAACAAAAACGTTTATATACACCATTACGTTAATGAACTGTTTATTATGAATTATATTTGCTGCCGGTTTTATAATATTTTTATTTTTGATAATGTTTTGTAACAATAACCACAACTGACGTTAATTAAGCATGAATTCAAAAATTAAATATAGTTAACAGCCGTCATCTCAATATGTGCATAAAAAAGGCATATTATTTGTTGTGAATACTGCAACAAAACAGTTACGTAATGCTGGTTGACTATTTTAGCGTCCTCATCTTTAGTTTACTTTTCTTCTCAGAAGTCTTGCTATAGTTTCTCGATATGCAAGAAAACAGTTACGTAACGCTGGTTGACCAGTTTAGTGATTTCGTCTTTAGTTTACTTTTCTTTTCAGAAGTCTTGCTATAGTTTCTCGATTTGCAACAAAACAGTTACGTAATGCTGATTGACTATTTTAGCGTCCTCATCTTTAGTTTACTTTTCTTCTCAGAAGTCTTGTATAGTTTCTCGATATGCAACAAAACAGTTACGTAACGCTGGTTGACTAGTTTAGTGATTTCATCTTTAGTTTACTTATGAATCTCAGAAATTTTGCTATAGTTTCTCAATTTGCAACAAAAAAGTTACGTAATGCTGGTTGACTAGTTTAGTGATTTCATCTTTAGTTTACTTTTCTTCTCAGAAATCTTGCTATAGTTTCTCGATATGCAAGAAAACAGTTACGTAACGCTGGTTGACCAGTTTAGTGATTTCATCTTTAGTTTACTTTTCTTCTCAGAAATCTTGCTATAGTTTCTTGATTTGCAACAAAACAGTTACGTAACGCTGGTTGACTAGTTTAGTGATTTCATCTTTAGTTTACTTTTTTTCTCAGTAACAACCTTTAAAGTCTGAAATGTACACGTTGTTGCATTTTGCCCGCTTCACCTGCATTATAGCTTCTAAACCCCTTCTGTTCATTACGGAAAGTGCTGGGTAGTTATATCAAATATTTAGTCAGAGATGAGATATATCAACAAAGATTAAACTTCTGATGTACCTGCTGATGCAGGAGGCGCCAGCATAGAGTAGCTTGCTCTTCGTGAACTAGGGAGATATTCATTACTGCTGCTACATCTTGAAGGGCGTCGTGAATGTGGAACTGATCCTGGTTCTTCCATTTCAGTTAAAACAACAGAGGGCGCTGCGGCGTTACCAAATCTCTCTCTATTCCGTCCAAATCTTGCTCTACAGATAAAGTAAATAAATAAATAAATGCTAGTTAATGTTGGTTTGATAGAAATATATGCTTTAGGATATATTCGTAGTATTGAAAAACAATAATTCACATCTGTATTAAACTTTCGAAAACTAAAATTCCAGTATGTTATTGTATGTAGTGTTAATCGGTGCTTTAAAAAAAATATTTTCCTTATAATAATTTCAAAAAAATCTAAATCAAAGAAACGTAAATTATAAATATTAAATTACTCCATTTGATCAACTGGTATATATATATGGTATGTTTACAAAAATTTTGGGTAAAGTAACATTACTGGAAATCTTATGGCAGGTTCTGATATTCTGTCTTTAAATTATATTATATATTAACCGAAACATCTTACGTTTCATTGTTCTGTTAATACAGGCATGTGACTATTGAGGAACCAGGCTTATAACTCTAGGAGATTAACTTTACTCGTATCTCAGTGATCTATTTTAATAACTTTTGTTCTCTGTTTCTGACTACAAGTGACAATGAAAAATACTTTTAATTGGTGTTAAACGGTATGAACTTTAACACCTATGTCTTCTCCTGGTGTTTAAGTTCCACTTTCATTTCATATATGAAAGCTGCAGATACAAATTAAATTTGATATGTGGACTGTCTTCCTCAGATACATCTCTTGCTAGGAAAACGTTTTACAACTTCAATAGTGTCGTATGTACATTAGTTTGTTTGTAATTTGTCATATACGTACGACACTCTTTCTCTAAAGCCTTGTCGAATAAAATTATTCAAGATAGAAAGATGCTGACGACGTATATTATTTCTCCATTATTGTAATTTATATGTTTCAAGTCTTACCTGCTAAAAAGTCTAAGGACAAGACAAAATAAGGCAGTGCCTATCATAAGTCCAGCGACCACCATTATGACTGTAGTAATGTCCGAATTTTCAAAAATCCCCCTCTTTTGATCTGGAAGGAAATGACAGAGAAACGTGATGAAAAATTTCGATGGTAGTTTTGTTTTTTTTTTTTTTTTTATTTACTATTATACTTAA
>NW_013665887.1:78334-90099 GCF_000517525.1 Limulus polyphemus
ATTTGAAATATATTATATTATCTTAAACATCAAGAGATGGGTGGACAGATTTATTCCAGTTAACTGACATTATAATAATTTGAAATATATTATATTATCTTAAACATCAAGAGATGGGTGGACAGATTTATTCCAGTTAACTGACATTATAATAATTTGAAATATATATATACAAAATATAAAAACCTAAACTGATACTCACCAACGATACATATTTCTTCTCCGGCAGCTTTATAGCTTCTAAATCCTTCGTCACAACGACATTCTCCATCTTCATTACAGACAGCATGCTCGTCATAAAAGAAGCATGATTTATTGTACTTACAACTTTCCCATAGTCTGGCCGCTAAACATGAGTAATATATTAACATATGTAATACAACTTTTCAAGTTATTTTCAATTACGTTATCAGTTCTCTTTTACCTTTTGTTCACTATCAAAATAAGAGTGATCTCTCCCTGATAAAAATAATGTGGAAGACATTAAAAAAAACAACGTAAAAATATTATTTATAACACACTTATTTATGTGTCTAAAGAGTTTGAAGTTAAACACAAAGCTGCCCCCCCAGTGGCACAGCGATATGTCTGCGGACTCACAACGCTAGAAATCGGGTTTCGATACCCGTAGTGGGCAGAGCACAGATAGCCCATTGTGTAGCTTCGTGCATAATTTACAAACAAACAAACACAAAGCTACACACTGGTTTGTTTACCACGAGTATCGAGACCCAGTTGGTAGGGTTGTAAGTCTGCAGACATACCGCTGCGCCACTGGGGGAATCACTAAAGAGAATATTTATTACAAAGAAGTCTTGAGGTGCATAAAATCTCCTTACTTTCGGGATTGTTGAGTAATTTATAACAAAGCATGATATTTTTATGGATATTACTAACATAATAATAATAAATAGTGTTTATTAGAAGTAAGAAAACGTACGACTTCACGTATCACGAAAAGCTTTCAGTCAATAAAACTGTAAAACTCGTAACTTATAGCGAGAACGAGTTGAAAAAAAAAGGTGAAATTACCAAAAGATATTAAGAGGAAAACAATATCAATTTTAAAGCGTTTATTTCGGACATTTTTTAAGTATCGTGTTTTTACAAATATTCTTATATATATCCCTTGCTGTTATATCATTGACTTAATTAATAACTAATTCTCGTCGATTAAATTAAGTCTACTTATTCAGCATGTCAGACAAAAATGGTCGACTTACAAATTTTGAATGTTGTATAACAATAAAGACTTTTTTGGATGCTCTCATCACACGAATATTTACTAATTCACACATGCTATGAATAAAAATAACATTAATCATCAAGTTATGTTCGTATCAGATGAAAGAATATACATATGGCGTATATAAAGTAGTGTGGAGAACATGTTTCATCTTTGAAATATAATATAGATTAGATTAATGTTTAAATCCTGATATGCACGAGCATACGTGTGTTTTCTATTTAAATCTTTTAACAAATGTTAGTAGTTTATCTGTGTCTAATGTTTTAATTGCGTAAAAACCATTTTTAATAGCTTACGTTCGAGCAGAGAATATTGGCTCGTCTTTCTTGAAAATAGTTTATAAAGTTATCAACAGATGCCACTAGTATTTTGAACTAATTGTCACATCTTTCTAAGCCTTCGTATTACGTGTACTTGTTTCAGTTAAGGTCTTTTTGAACCCAAGAAAATAATTATTCTTCATTAGATAAAATGTATATAGAGAAAAAAATTAGGTAAGATACATACATTGAAATTAGGCCTGATTCGAAACATCGATTCTGTTCATCAATATAGCGTTTTAGACAAGTTTTTATTTTATTGGATTAATTTTTTAGAACTATTGTTTCTTTCTTTTTTCAGCTATGCTTTCTTGACCGTCTGTTATTAAGCACAAAGCTACACAATGTGTTATCTGTGCTTTTCCCATTGCGGGTATCAAAACCCGATTTTCAGCGTTATAAGCCTCTCAAACTTACCGTTGACCACTTGGATGCCTTGAGCGATTGCCAACCTATGTTATGGTTAAATACGAAATTAACACAGTTTAGACAAACAGCAAGTATATCACATGAAGTACAACTGCATAAAAGAATGTTTAAAGTATAAATGTAATAACGATAATATGAAACTATGCAAAGTTTACCTGCCGAAGGTTACAAATGAAATTAATAAAAGATAGAGCGAAAACTTAACCTTTTTCCCATATAAATGGAATTATACAAAAATAATCATTTTACTTTTTAGCTTGGTGGTATATTACTAAAATTCAGGGAGTGAGTCCTGAACAAAGCTTAAATATATATATATATATATTCATTTGATGAATCAGAATTAAAAGGCGATTAATATCCACTCTCATCTTAATTATTGTCATTATTTTGATTCGTTTAAAGAAAATCACTTAGAACGTAAACCATTAAACCTGCATCCACGGAAATACTTAATACAATATATTCGAAACTTTGTTTCAGTTCTCAGCTCGTCAGAAAACAATAACTGCAGAGGCGTCGCTAGGTGCTTAAAAGATTCGGGGCTCGAGTCCACAGCCGCGGGAATTTTTGGCGTTTCATATGATTCGATCGCGGTTTTTTATTCGGATTTTTCAAGACACCAACTGGGGATTAGTTAGGGTCACGGGCTCCGTCTCCCAGTGCCTAGCGACGCCTCTGAGTAAGTGTAATGAAATCCAAAGAAACGGCTTACCCTTGACACAGTCTTTATTGTTAATATTTATTGGAAATTCCTTTTGGCACTCACACCGTTTACTTGTCATGTTGCAAAATATGTGACGGGAGATATCGTGACACGTATTTTCGCAAAGATCTCCAACATGAAATGCGATTCCTATAAGTGAGAAGAAGAATGGAAATTCATCAGATACCCTATCGTTCTGATACCTTCATGATGTTAGAAAAACACGTAGGTTCAAGAAGTCTTGATAGAAATGAATAAAAACCCTATAACCCGAGCGCTTTCGAAAGGTGGACCTTTCTTCTTTCAGGGGCAAACTGATACCTTCGTTCTGATACGTTATGAGTGCAAAACTTTAGCGAGAAAAATTGTATAGTGCCGTATTCGAGCCTTCGGCAAGTGTAAAATAAATACGTCCTCATGCTTAACCTGTTTATCTTTGTTCCTCCTGTGTCAGTCTTCCTGTAATGATTCTGATGAGTTTATGCATGGTTTAGTTACGAGACTATAATTGAAGAGCTACCACTAAATAAACAGCGTTAGCAAGCCCAATGAATAAGTGTCAGCGGGGATGGGGAATGGGGGGGGGATTAAGTGAATATATATTCTACAATATAATTACTTTCTCAAGGTATAATCATTTCAGCCGACAAGTAATGTTCGGAGCAATAAACTCTCGCGAAGGCAGGCATTGTTTTCCATTCTTCACAGAGCGACAACCAATTATCCTAGAAATGTACAAGATGGAGACAGGGGGGAGGGGAGAAGACAATTATTACCGGGAGAAATATTTTAGACGTCAACACGTTATCCGTGTGTTTACTAAGAACTTCACTAGCGACAGCTAATATTAAAGTTTATCTAAAAAGATCATTAGAATGAGACCGTTTCCGCCTTTCTTGTACATGTTTGTTTGTTTGTTTACTGTTAAGCACAAAGCTACACAATGGGCTATCTGTGCTGTGCCCATCGCCGGCATCGAAACCCGGTTTTTAGCGTCATAAGCCGCCGAGCCACTGGAGGACTCATGTAAATGTAAATGTAAACAAACGCTGTATTTTGTATATATTTCAGGGAAATACAAAATGCGTTATTTTCTGTTTCAAAAATCTCAGTTGGCAGATTGGCTTAAACGTTTTAAATTTCATTAACAATAATTTCAGGATCAAGTTTTGGGAGTTGAGGTTTGGAGATAAAACAATAAACTATTTTGGTATTTTTTAGAACGAATAAACAAATTGTGTTTTTGAAAAAGCATTAATTAAGAATAGATTTGAAAATGTAGTTTCCTTAAGAAGCTGAAAGGCGAAACGTTGAAAACCGTTGTTAACCGTTTATTTCCATTAAATAATGTTTACGTTATTACAATCAAGAACGTTATTTTGTTGAAAAGTGGAAAAATAAACTTTAAATAATAATTTGTTTACATAAATGTAATTGGTTGTAAGGAAACAGTTAATTATTAGATTAGTAGAATTATATGTTTAGACGCAACAGGCTAAAATATTGTCACAAAACTCAGCCGCTTAGTAAGAATTCTTAAATGTATTATTCTCTGAAGCAGAGAATGTAAGTTAGAAATGATTCACCGCGAAATGACGGGGAACAACAACAATGAGGGGGGTCAGAATCACGAGAAAGAAACAGGAGGAAAATTTTGCATTTACTAGTACAAGAAGCAAATATATATATATATATATATAACATAACCTACAATTTATTTATTGTACATGTAGATGAACGCGCCAACAAAGTTCTAATATAACGATGTAAAATTATACCGTTTGTACAAAAGTACAAAATATATCATTTTAAAGGGAAAATGGTTGCGGTTATAGCTTTCAAAAACATTGGGGATATTCCGTCTATCAAAACAACAGATGCGGAACTAGTCAGCACGTAATCGAAAAAAAAGGAGGGGGATTAGGATCTGGGTTCTAAAACCCACAACGTTCCAGATCCCACTATCACTCACCGTTTATAGCCGGTTGTGGGTATGATAGTTATCCCTAAAAAAACACATAAAAATATAAATTAGACATTACATCATCCTTAATTTCTATCGTTGATCATCCAACCTTATCCCTAATATATTCACTCCATCATATTAAATTACGAAATATATTAACACTTTATCACTGCAAGATATTAATAACTATTCAATACAGTATAAGCAGTAATACTTCAAATAATATTTCAGTTAATGTTTTTACTACTAACCATAAACCCATCTATATAGTTCTGGTACAAAGTGTATGATGATCTTTTTCTGCCTTCAATCATACGTAAAAGTGTTCAAGAAAAAGTATTTCTTATAAAAGTATTACAACCATCTGTTAGCTTTAGATACAATAAACCGATAGGACCTTTTATTGTTAACTATAAACAATTCATTGAAAATCTTAATCCAGAAGATACTGATAATTTACCTTGTAAATGTAATAATAATAATACGTTTACTGATTCTTTTAATAAGCATATTATTACTGGTGATTTGAATGTGATCAAAGATATTGATCTTATAAACATTCTGAAAAAAGGAACTAAATTTAGAATCTTAAATAAAACTACAAAGAATGAAATAATGATGAATATATTATAAAAATTAGTAAAAAATGTGTATACCCCAACGATGTTTCTTTGAATGGAAAATACTTATTATGAATAACATTAGAAATATGTTAAGGTATTTAAATTTATCTAGTTATACTATAGATATTCATTTTCCTATTTTTAAAAGAAAAATCAATGAAATTCAAAAACTATTTGTGATTACTCCAATCGATAAAGCTAATATCAACTTTGGATTTATATGTAAAAACTTTTATGCACCGGTTATAATAAATGAAATTAGCACAACAAAAACTTTTACTGAATTTACCTCAGATAAAAATACAAATATTAACAACTTACATAAAATTATTTAAAAAATGTGATATACCTGTTGATTCTAAATATTTAAATTTACCTTTCTTATACGCAATTCCAAAACTACATAAAACTCCAAATAAGTTTCGATTTATTACAAATCCAGTAAATGCCATTTCCAAACCAGTAGCTATCATATTAAATACAATTTTAGATTTACTATTTTCTGAAATAAAGATAAAATCTCTAAATATTTCGAAACATGTATTCTGGATAATAAAAACAATACAATTATCAGTATCTTCTGGATTAAGATTTTCAATGAATTGTTTATAGTTAAAAATAAAAGGTCCTATCGGTTTATTGTATCTAAAGCTAACAGATGGTTGTAATACTTTTATAGGAAATACTTTTTCTTGAACACTTTTACGTATAATTAAAGACATAAAAAGATCCTCATACACTTTATTTTTAAAATCTATAACAATATGTGATTTTTCTAGGTTATCTTTTATAGTGTTTTTATCATCAGGAAATATACCCAATTTAATTTAAATTTAATTAAATCCAGAACAAGATCCTTAATATGCACATTTTAGAATTCAAACGTATGTGCTATGCCTCATAAATATTTTATTTTATTCTCAAATTTAATTCAAGAATATTTTTAATAATATCTTTAACAATATTACTAGTGTTGGTCTAAATAGAATCCAACTTCTTACAAAATGTTTTGAAATTAATCCAATTTGCATATTTTTTACCTTTCCCCGGTTTTCTAGTCTTTTTCTTATTGTAGACATCAATATATAAAACAATCGTAGTTTTATTTTGAAATTCCTGATTTAAACCATACGGGTAAAGAGTTTTTTCTTTTAATATAAAATACTCTTCCCTTTCTGTTAGAATGTCAACATTGTGAACTTTTTCTAATATAGTAATTTTAACATGACCATTTATATCAGTAACCAGGGTGAGCTAGGTGCCGACGGTGTACTCAAAATCACCAACGAATAAATCAAAATGCATGTCTGAGCTAAATGATGGAATTGGCAGTTTCTTATTGACCTCACACTGGAAATACGGCGGGAAGAAATTCTGTGCTTTTTTAATTACTCAAAATGACGCCATGACAGAAACAAAGAGTGCAATCGTAAAAATGCCGTTCCTTCCAAGTGACCCTTTACTATCTTTGCTATGTAACATGACGAAAGTCATGTCTGTTAAAATGGTCTAGTTCAGTTGAGTGTGGGAACCTTTTTAGTTTTTTACTTTGCAATCTTTGTAAATTAATTCTCAGATGTAAAGGATTTGTAGTTTGACCTACATATTTAATATCGCACATACCACATGTTAATAGGTGTACTACATTGTTCAATTTACATAGAAAGGGAGGAGGAAGTGGTACCAGAACTATATAGATGGGTTAATGGTTAGTAGTAAAAACATTAACTGAAATATTATTTGAAGTATTACTGCTTATACTGTATTGAATAGTTATTAATATCTTGCAGTGATAAAGTGTTAATATTATTACTAGATAATGCACAGTAAGGTTGTATATTTCGTAATTTAATATAATGGAGTGAATATATTAGGGACAAGGTTGGATGATCTACGATAGTAATATTTAATTTATATGGGGTTTTTTTAGTAATAATTATCATACCCACAACCGGCTATAGACGGCGTGTGATAGTGGGATCTGGAACGTTGTAGGTTTTAGCACCCAGTTCCTAATTCCTATTTTTCGGTTACGTGCTGACTAGCTCTGCATTTGTTGTTTTGATTATGTCTGATAGACGGAATATCCCCAATGTTTTTGGGAGCAATAATCGCAGACATTTTCACTTTAAAATGATACCCTTGTACTAAAGGTATAATTTTACATCGTTATATTACAACATAACGCCCCCACGACTGAAAGGGCGATCATACGTGGTGTGAGGAGATTCGAACCCGTGACCCGCAGATTCCGAGTCAAGCGCCCTAACCACCTGCCCATGCTGGGCCAACAGAGAGAGAGACCTTATATACGGCATGTGTTTCGTGAGAGACCAAAGCTGCAAAGAATAAAAGAAAATTAAACGTTGAGGCGCAAACTTCGCCTAAAAACTCTGGTTGTTTGGTGTTCCAACATAAATTTGAAATTACATTCCACGAGAGCTATTAAAACAGTCAAAACAAAAATGTACTTTGTATTGCAAATAATATAATCCTCACCACTCACCACTTTTTGTAAAGGAATTAATATTATGATTTAAAATTTCCATTAACTGTTTTAAAATAATCACTCTTTTTTTTTGAACTTGTCAGCAGTGTTAATATAGTGTGCAATTTCGAAACGATTTAATAATAAATGGCTGGAAATGTTGCACTAACCGAAACGTAATAAACGAGGGCATTTGGGTCATAAATAATAACGTATCGTGGATTTTACATGGCGTCATTTCTCCGAACCACAAAACGTAATGTATCTCATTTAACTGAGAATCAGAAGAGATAATTGTATCAAATTAACTATTTCTAAAGCTCCTTTCAAACAATCACTGCCAAGATTTATCGGATAAACTCCGGGTTTCTCCCCTTTGTGAGTTACAAAGGAAACCTGGATATCTCTTTTTCTGCATATTCGGGTTCTTTCTATCTACGGTTTATACTTGAAGGATCAATCTTGTTCCCAAAACACGTACAAAAAACAGGACCGTAGCGATTGATGATGGTGCCCTGTGCGAAATATACATTCTGTGCCTCTCCTAAAAAAAATCTAATCTATTCTTGCCTTCAAAGGTACATGTCCCCCCCCCCCTCGCCCAGTGGCACAGCGGTATGTCTGCGGACTTACAACGGTAGAAATCGGTTTTCGATTACCCGTGGTGGGCAGAGCACAGATAGCCCACTGTGCATCTTTGTGCTCAACTTCAAACAAACACATAATCAAAGATGATAACTAGCGCCCCCTACAGGACGGTGCTCTGTGCGGGCGCACCGCTCGAACTACCCTTGGTGCACTTCTTGGTTGTTTGTAGTAAAGCACAAAGCTTCACCATTGGCTACCTGTGCTATGCCCACCAAGGGTATCGGAAACCTGATCTTTAGCGTCATAAGTCTGCAGAGTTACTGCTGAGTCACTGGGACACCTTTGTTTAAACTTCCTTATCTTCTGTTTCGCTCAACGTACGTTTCACTTACGAAATGGATCTGACAAACTATGCAAAACAGGCTTTGTATGTTATCATGCAAATAGTAAACTGGCCAAAAATGTTGATGAAACTAGTTTTGAAAAATGGTCAGTAGCCTCACTTTTGTTGTTCTATAACAATCTTCCATCAGTCACTAAAAAAATATTATTTTGTATATGAAAAGGCCTATTATATTCAAATAACTTCAGCGATTTTTCAATCAAATTAACAATTTGGTAATATTTAACAAAGTGGATTTTTCATACGTTTACTGTTAAGAAACGGGTTGCTTAGTTCAGGAAAATAAAAAACAAAAAATCGACGCGACCTTATTTCCATAAGCTATCAAGTTTTATAACATGTTTCATAAAGTTATAGATACAGCGGTGACCATGATTCATAGTCGGAGTCAACAACAAAAATAATCACTAAGGAAATGGTTGTTATGGTAACATTCTTGTGTGGCAACCACATTCAGAAAAGCAGTGTAACACGCGTACATTTTTACTTATTTAACTGACACTAACGCTAATCCATCATCACAAGATGTTTAGCATCATAGCTAAACGTTAACAAAAACGATTTTGTAATAAAAAAGGACGAGAGAAAACATATTTTAATGACTATGAACAGCATACAAGAAACTTATGAAAAGCAAAACGTAATAGGAGCGAACGAGTAAGAAACCAATATTTCCAAAAAGTTTACTCTATATAACGCACCAATTTCGTATTACTGATTTTGCCTCTAAGGGGGCGACAAGAAGCATATCGTCATCCTGACTTATGCATATCAACAATCCAAGATAGAATGTATTCACATAATATGGTTTGTTTGTTTGTAATTAAGCACAAAGCTACATAATGGACTATCTGTGCTCTGCCCACCACGGGTATCGAAACCCGGTTTCTAGTGTTGTAAGTCCGCAGACATGCCGCTGTGTCACTGGGGGGGGGGGGCACAGAATATAGTAAAAGTGTACGAAAGAGAATGACAGCAATCTATTTTTCAAATGTGAATTTTGTAGAACTTTTAAGTGTTTTCTGTTACTCTCCTAAAACACTCATTAAAAAACATTAAAATAACAGTTAGTGTTTACCATTCTCAACGTGATAAAATAATTTCAGTGATTTTTCACTTATGCGTTACAAAGTTAATGTGTGTTTTTTACCTTTATAGGTTTGATATGTTTTATAGATGAATATTTCAGCTTTTAGGTTTAGGGTATTTTTAAAGGTGTCATCAGATTTAGCGTATTTATTTTAGGTGTCATCAAAGTTTCGTGTACTTCTTAGATGTGTGGAGCAAATGCTACGTTTTTCAGAGATTTGCTAAGGACGTTTAACACGTTTTAATATTACCCGATATTTTAAACGCATGTTTCTAAACTATTTATGTACTATAACGCTCGTGGGTCCATAACATTTTTTGTTACAAGGTCCCTAATAACATACGAAAATTTACATAAGCATACCATCGATATTAAGTTTAATCCTACTACTTATTGCTATAAATTTTGCGCGTAGAAAATCTGTTATTTCTTCTCATTTTTCCTGCAATTCTTTGCACTGACTATTGCAGGAGGCAAAAACGTAAAAGTGCTCAACATGGTACAGCATATATATGGACCCTACAGGCAGTAAACGTTATATAAACAAGTCATTATTTTGAAGGTTAATTTGCGTTACGCATTACTTTTGATGTATCAAGATAGTTGAATGCAACTAACGTATGTATATGGCTATATTACATTGACATTAACTAACGTATGTATTTGGCTATATTACATTGACATCAACTAACGCATTTATATGGCTATATTACATTGACATCAACTAACGTATGTATGTGGCTATATTACATTGACATCAACTAACGTATTTATATGGTTATATTACATTGACATTAACCAACGTAGGTATATGGCTATATTACATTGAGATCAACTAACGTATTTATATGGTTATATTACACGATCTTCTCTAATTTAGTTTTCGCTCCTATCGTGTATTAACTCTTATGTAACGTATCTAAGTTGTATTTAGGCTTAATATATCTGGCTACCGTTCCTTATAAAACACTAAACCTGCATAAGTTAACCTCAGAGATATGTCAATCCTGCAAGAAATTAGCTAAACCTCCATAACAACAAAAAAGAACAAAAAAAAAAACGTTAAGCTCATATAACACACCTAAAATACCCTAAACCTATACATATAACACAAATAACAATAACACTAAAGTTATACATAGAACACACCCAAATATACACTAAACCTGTACATATAACACTATAAAAATACGCTAATCAGACATAACACGGGTTGAAACCGTGTGAAATATTTGCGAAAAACATGTTTAACCTGCATGAAATACCTGAGCGTATGCAACATATTCCTAACAGATCGATGAAACATGCTAAAGCTGAATGTCACGTCAACGAAATACACTTACCAGGATGCCACATCTAGAAATACGTTAAATCCTCAAGACAAATCGATGAAATACGCTAAACCAATATGCTACAGCGATAAGCATGCTGGACCCACGTGAAACCTCTACTAAATGAAGTCAATGTAATATAGCCATATAAATGCGTTAGTTGATGCAATGTAATATAGCCATATAAATGCGTTAGTTGATGTCAATGTAATATAGCCATATAAATGCGTTAGTTGATGCAATGTAATATAGCCATATAAATGCGTTAGTTGATGTCAATGTAATATAGCCATATAAATGCGTTAGTTGATGTCAATGTAATATAGCCATATAAATGTGTTAGTTGATGTCAATGTAATATAGCCATATAAGTGTGTTAGTTGATATCAATGTAATATAGCCATATAAATGCGTTAGTTGATGTCAATGTAATGTAGCCATATAAGTGTGTTAGTTGATATCAATGTAATATAGCCATATAAATGCGTCAGTTGATGTCAATGTAATGTAGCCATATAAGTGTGTTAGTTGATGTCAATGTAATGTAGCCATATAAATGCGTCAGTTGATGT